>NW_025802777.1:2060863-2226741 GCF_021613505.1 Equus quagga | reverse complement strand
GGAGGCCACGAGAAGAGGATGTGTGAGCTTGAAGTTGTGGGACAGGGAACAGCAGGACGGACGGTGAAGGAATTTGCACCCAAGGGACCTGATTTTCTTTGAGAAGGAGGAAGGAATTGGGAGGCAGCTGGACCAAAAGCCCTGGTGGGAACAGAACAGGAGCTGGCAGGGAGGTGAAATCATCAGATTGCCCAAGTGAGCTGGGGTGGGGGAGAACGAGCCCTCGCTAGGCAGGTCTCACGTTCCAGAGAGGAACTAGCATGATCCCATCAGGTTTCTGTGAGTTACCCGGTCAGTTACCCGGTCATCAAGCACAAGCTCTCTGTGCAGCCCACAGGCGCTTAGGGGTTGCGGGGAATTGCTCTCTTTTCTCGGAAATCTATTTGGAGGAAATACCTAATTATATTCTTATCTGTAGCTAGATCTATGCAGTGGAATAATTTGAGTCCTGGGGCCCCCTTGCCAGGATAACAGGGATGACTAGCAACCTAGGGCTCCACGTCTCCCTGTTCTGGGGTGAGCACCCGTGCACGCCTGTGCCCTGGATGTGGCCATGTTGGCAGTTACGAGACGGCCCGTCCCGTGTGACTGGTGGAACCAGTCTGGTTACCCCTCTGCCATGTCTCCGAGGTGTGCTCACCCCACTGGCCCATTTAGAGGTTCCTAACAGACTGTAAACTAACAACCAATCCTGGTTTGGAACTTGTCACACTGCTCTAAGTTTTTACAAAAGGAATGTAAACATATAGTTATTGCATTACGTCTGTGTAAAAGCAAATTGAGGGAACACCAGGCATGACATCAGCCCACAGGAAAATGCAGTTGTGATCAAATCATGCGATAGGAACAGAAACATCTTGGAAATCTATGAAAAAGACCCGGGCTCCCCTCACTTCTGCTCCCGGCCCAGCGTCACTGCGCCTGGTCCCATTGGTCCAGTGCAAGGAGGACACTGGACGGCTTAGCTCCCCAGTAGGAGCAGCATTTTCCCCACCGTGGTGACGGTCCCTCCTCCAGGCACGTGGTTCTCTCCTCCTCCCCGTATCCCTTCTGCAGGAGGAGCCGAGCTGCTGCTCTGCCCAGGAGGAGCTCCCGTGCTCGCCCACCAGTCCTGCCAGTGGGTCAGCTTCCATCACACACTGCAGTTGTTTGCTGTTTCTAACTGCTCCTGAAAGGCCCCCACTGTGCTTTGATCCTCCAAGGCACTCACACTGAGCTTCTGTGAGCAGACAGGTGGCAGTCCGGGCGTCCAGCGGCAGGGGAGGAGGCCCCAGGTGCTGGCGGCTGTCCCCAAGGCAGGCTTGCACACTATTGCCCAAGGGGAACCTCTTCACATCAACCTACAGGACCCGCCAGAGGCAGCCACCTGCCTGGAACTCTCCAGAAGCCCTCTCTCTGAACCTGGACCAGGTCAGTCCCATGGCGACAGGGATTAAACAGCAGAAAGTGTTTCCAAATTTCCCTTCAGAATGTTGTCCAGTAACTGGCTGTGAGACTGGAGCACAGGATGCAGGAGTAAAGGCTCCATTGTTCCATTCTTCATTTTGAGAACACTTCCAAAATGCTCTTCCTGTGGACAAGCACTGCGTGCTGGATGGCCTCCGCCCAGTCACCCCACCTCTGGGTGCCTTATCTGTGCAGCCAGGGAAGAGGTATTTTAACGTCTTCCCTACCAACCCAGGAGGTCCTGTGATGATGTTACATTGCTAAAAATTAATAAACATGTCTAGTGTCATATGTTACATTTCTATAAACACAGTTATATTTATTAATACTGGAAATTATTTATTACCATTGAACTAGATATTCTTATATTTTTTAAAGAATGCTTAACAAAAAATTGGGATGTGTACTTAAATACTTACAAAAATATTTCATTAAATTTCCAATTAATTATCTTAAATTTCCAGAAGAGGAAAGCAGGGGGCCAGGAAGTTTACAGTTTGTCTCTAATGCTGTGGAGAAACGTCTTCACCCAGCATCAGCTTGCACGACTGTTACTATTATTGCTCCAATTATCAGGTTGTGCCCCCAGCGCCCCCCTGAGAGACCAGAGCCCTGGCCCTCCGCGGGCTGCGATGGACGACCAGGGTGCACGACCTGTGAGTGCATGTGGCACTTGAGAGAAGGCAGTCTGAGAATTCCCTCTTAGTAAAAGGCTTTTAAGACTTGGCCCTGTGCCCTGGGCCATGGGGTCTGCAGGGACATTTGACCCAATCTCCTCGGCTCCATTCGCATGGGCTTAGTCACTTCCACCATCCGGAGTCTGGACCGTGCTTTGGGTCCATTTCCTGTCCTGCCTGTGAATGGACGTAGGGAGGTTGCGAACCCAGAAGAAGGTCGCCCCGGGCCAGAGCGCCCTTCGCCCTCTCGCCCCCGCCCCGTTTGAGGCCTGGAATTCTCCTGCTGATCATTTGCATGACTTGCCTACCGAGCCGCTGTGCAGCTGCCTTCCCGGGAGAAGAGCGACAGCTCTGCGGCGCTGCAGTAGCCCTGACCGTGCAGCCTCGCGAGGGCTGTGGGAAAGTTGGAGTCTGAGGACCAGGCCACATGCAAGCCGCCCCTGGCAGGAGTGACTGATAGATATGGGGGTTAGCATCTAGCAAGCCCCTTCCTCGGGGGGCATCATGGCACATCCCTGGCGTGGGGGTCCCTACGAATGCACCAGCCTGGTGGGGCAGGTGGCAGGCTCTCAGGGCAGTCACAGCCATGTGTACCAACAGATGCTGGAGGAGGTGCTCGACTTGATGGGCTCACTTAATTTTCAAGGCAACACGCAAAGGGTGGCCTCATCTCATTTTAAAAGTGCAGAAGCTGAGTTCAGAGAGGCTGAGTCACTTGTCCAAGGCCACACAGCAAGAACGTGGCAGAGCCAGAGTTTGACCCCAGGGAGTGTGGACCCCAAAGCCCATGTTCTTTCTCTTAACTTTTATAAAGTATAGATTATACTAAAAGAGAAAAATGTTAAAAGCTGGACATGAAAGGGTCCCATTTCTCATGTCCTTGGGCAAAGGCCTGTCTAAAAAAGATGAATTGCCTTTTGTGTTCTGAAGTCCAGGAGACGTGGACTCTTTCAAACCCAGAGGGGAAGGAAGTTCACTTAGGGTTCATTCGAGGGACCGGTGTGGCACTTCTGCTGTGTCCCAGGCCCTTTCTGGGGAAGACACAGATGAATCCTGCCACAGCCCCAGCACCTGCCGGAGGTGGCCGGGCAATCAGACGAGGATCCTGCGGGCACTGGCCCACTGGGGAGGGGCCCTCCAGGCCATCCACCTCCCACCTTAAGAGTGAACAGTCAACAGGATATGCCCTCAAATCCCAGCCTGGTGAAGGGGCCGTCGAGGATCCTGAGTCATGTGCTGTTGCAGGGAGGGGCCAGCTGAGGGCCAGCCCCACCTGCCAAGAGCCTGCCCGGGGCCACCCCCATCATGCAGCCTCTGTGACTCTGCGCCCACGCCAGGGGGACGGAAATGTGTGAGCCAGATGGCAACCTCCATTCCCGCCAGGTGGCTCAGTTATGCCCAAGAACAAGGTGACGTGGCATCTCGGCTTGCACCCGAGGCTTCAACCTACCTTATGGATGAAAATGCTTAACCCTGTATTTTTTTATACGCTGAGAAAGTACTTCCAAGGAGGCAGTGGCGTCAACGGTATGTTTGCCTTGGCTCCAAAGACCGCTGCCCCCACACCTGTCCACTGATAGGTGAGGTCGCCCTCGGAGAGTCAGAGGCGTCCACCAGATAGAAACTGAGTTCATAGGGCTTCCTCGGGCAGCTGTGGGAGCCTGGCAGAAGGGTACACCGAGGAGAGAGAGATGAAGGCACTGAAGACGGATACCGCCATCACTTGTTGGGACTTTGCTGTGGCCCACATCAGAGGCCCCAAGTGGAGGTGGCTGCTGTGGGGCCTTGCCTGCTGGGGACGGACCCCTGGGCCGAACAAAGGGAGCCGGCTCCTAGCTTCTCAGAGCCCTCTGGATCCGCCTCTGCAATCCCATTGATTTGGCCATTCCCAGTGCTGACTTCAGAATGACACAGGCTTGATCTGTGGGATGGCTCAGCGAGGGAAGAGCGTGTTCCCGGCTGGCAGCCGGGCCCTGCAAGCTGGAGGGAGGGCCACGGCTCAGCCGCCCAATGTGGGGCCCAGGAAAGCAGCTCTTGTCCCCTCACAAGGCACATTCTGTGTCATTAATGTTTTGCCTTCATTCTGGCCTAAAATTTTCCTGGGCGCTAAGTGTTTTTTTAAAAAAGCCTTGCTGGGCACAAGGATAGAATCAACTATCTGGGGGGATACTTAGCTTCTTTAAGAGTTAAAGGAAGCCACTATTAAAGGCTTTTAAAACAACCCAGGAGCACCCGTTTATCTACGAATAGTTAATATACTAATTACAAATGATTATTGTCTATTTTAGGGGCTCACCAAGAAGGCCAGTCAGACAAAGTGGATAATTTTGCTGGTCTGGAAAATCCTGAAATCTGGAAACAACTGATCTAGTGATTAACAGAAGAAAACATGAATGCAATCGGTTTGCCCATCACTTGGCGATAAGTGTTTTAACAGGTAACTCACCGGGGACAACGTGGCTTGAAGGTGGCAGAGATAGACCTGGAAGCAGGTGCCCCTGCATGCTCCTTCGTGCGACAGCTGCAGCGAGTCTGCACGCCATGCCTGTGGAATGAAACAGCAAGTCTTCACATGGATTTATTGCCGTGTCTCATTTTTCACCGATTCCGATGGAGTCATCCTCGCCCCACGCCACTCGGGGTGGGAGATGTGACTGTACCTGGGAACACCTGAGGTCATCGCGAGCATTCTCTTGCTGCATCATTTCCAGGCAGAGTCACCTTTCCGAGGCTCTGCCAGCTCCCTGTCAGGAAGGGAGGGGCCGGCAAGGCAGGAGACACCACCCGCAACTCCAGCATCCTTTCCCCAGCTCTCCCTCCCAGTGTGGTCCAGTCTGGCTCTCCCTGAGTGAAGCGGGCCACAAAGATGAAGCCGGAAACTCTCTGGAGGGAAGCAGTGCAGCCCTCACCCTCCAGGCTCTTCCCAAGTGATGGGAAGAAGACGGCTGATGGGTCCCAGTGGGAGAAAAAGGTCCCGCTTCAGCCCCACCCTGGCTGTTTGTGCAAGCCCGTAATGAGCCTGCCTCACGTGTGTTGGAAGTGGTCCAGCTCCTGATGATTCCTACAGATATTGTTTTAACTCCATATTTCTGTGTCCAGCAAGATGTGGGATAAAATTTCCTGGGAACCGTCCTGCCCCCACGCATCTAGGAAAGTCCCGGGGAGTCATACCAGCAGCCTTTCCAACACAGAGCAGAGCTTGATTGAAAAACAGCAGAGTCTAAAGGTTTCACCAAAGGACCAGGAAAGAGGAGGCAGAGAGATTTCCAGGGGGTGCGCCCGCTGCTCTGGGGCAGCACAGGGCAGGGCATTTCAGGCCACAGATGAACACTGAGCAGGTGGAAATGAGACCCCCCACATTGAACAGACCCCTTTCTAGGGAAACTAGAAAAAGAACGTTCTGGGAGTAAAGGGTGACATCAAGGAAGCTGGTATGCAAGAAGCTGCATGATCTCAGAAATCCATGCAAACACTCCTATAAAAGGGGATGTCCCCTGGGAACACCGAGGGCTCCCGCAGAAGCCCCTGCACAGGGCAACATCGGGGATGGGCGCTCTGAAGACCCCTTGGCTCAGCTGCATTAGGGAACACAGATTCCAAGTTGCAGACTCTCTGGGGAAAGCCGGCAGATGAAACCACCCACGGTACAACTGAGCTTAGACCAATGGATAAGTAAAATGACCAAAGATGCTTCAAAAGGAATTGAAAATGTGAAAAGGAAATCAGACTCGGCCACATTTTAATCTTAGCCCTCACAGTGCTGTGATGTGGGCAAAATGGATGTGAATATCCCTGTTTTGCGGTAGGCACCTGAAGTCCAGATAGTTCTGGGTCTTCTCAAGGATCCTACATTTATTACAGACACAGCTGAGGGTTAACAGGTGTGTCAGGGGCACTAAGGACCCACATCCAACTCCCCTACTAGCCAAGAACAGCCTGTGTGGCCACGGAGCAGCTAAGCCTCATTCCTGAGCACATTTTTCTAAGACAGCAGTTCCATCAGACACACCTTTGGGAAATCGTTCGACGTTTAGCCCACGCTGTAGTAAAGGGCTGGTTGGCATTATCTGCTCTAATAATAAAACCATACATATTCATTTTTTTAAAAAAAATCATCAAAGCAACTCTGCAGTGAAAGATAGCAAACGCCCAGGCTTCCACTGGGCAGGCTCCAGGTGACGGAATTGTTCGGGCACGGTCATTTGTGCAAATGCAGTAATCTGCCATGTTGGGAAGAAAATGGTCTTTTCCTTCTTATTTTGCCTCTTAAAAAAAATTGATCTAAGAAATTATGCAAGATTGAAGGAACAGGGAAAAGATGCGGCCTACGTGAGGTTCTGTTGTTGCCAGAGGCGTGTTTAGCGTGGAAAATGTGCCTTTCTGAGTAGCAGACCGGTGGCAGAGCTGTCCTGCTCCATGTGGTCATGTCCCTGAGCCCCCTGCCTCCCAACGACATCCTTCTGCTAGCAGCCGCAGGGTGGGCATCTCCCAGACCCTGGCACATCCATGGCTGTGGACACCGTGGACATAGAAGATGCCGCCTCTCTCTCTCTCTCTCTCTCAACATCTCCATGAGGGTTTCCTCAGTGAGGTCCAGAAATGGATGGATGCGAATGACCCAGATGCCATCTCCTCACCAAAGTTTCTCCTCCCTCCCAGAACGATGCAGAGAATAAACCATGGGAGAGGCTTCCTGTTGGTGGGTTTATAAGACGTAAAGATTCTAGTGCGAGGTGGCAACAAAGGCAACATGGTTTGCGTTGGGAAGAGCGAGACTGACCATTACTGAATGTAATAAATGAGCGTCCTTGAACAGGGGGACATCCAAGAGGCCATTAGAGGAATTGACCGGTGCACGAGGCCAAGTGGTAGCTCTTGTTGGCCCATCTGTGGTATTTAATGAACCCTGTCCTGAGAAGACCGGGGAAGAGGGAGCCAGGCAGGAGAGATGGTGCCAGATGGGCCAGGAGGCGTCCTCGCCTTCATCCTGTGGTTCTGGGACCAGCCCCGAGACTGTAAGATTCCATTTGTGTGAAACATGCAGAAGAGGCAAATCCACAGCGGTGGAAAGCAGACCCATGGCCGCCAGGGGCTGGGGGTGGGGGGTGGGGAGTGACTGCTAAGGGTATGAGGTTTCTTTTTTGGAGGTGATGAAAATGTTCTGGAACTAGATGGTGGTGTGGGTGTACAACATTTTGAGTATCCTAAATGCCGTTGAATTGTACACTTTAAAATGGTCAACTTTACGTTATGTGTATTTTACCACCGTTTTAAAAAGGAGATTGACCGGCTGATTTAACCCCTGTGTGTGTGGTGCTCTCTGTGGGCGGGGCAGGGTGGTTCGTCCACGTGCTTGTTGGTTCATTCTTTCGTTCATTGAGTCCACAAGTATTTATCGGGTGCCAGCTGTGTGCCAGCTGCTGGGCGAGGTGCTGGGGTCTCATGACGAGCAAAATCAATTCTCATGGGGCTCAAACTCAGCAGAGGAGACAGATGTTGGTGGAACGGTCCCCCAGATAACTGTGAATGGAATGGATGGCAGGGCGGCCGTGTGGCTGGAGCCAGACACCCAGGGAAAGCAGAGGGATGCCAGCTCGGGCGAGACTTTGAGGAGCCTGTGTGTTCTGTTCCTTCTGCAAGAGGAAAGAGTGGCAGAGACATGGTCCCATTTGCGCTTGGCCAAGACGGGCCCTGGGAAGCCGGAGGGGGTGCGGAGTGCACCACAGCTCGTCGGGGATGGCGCGTAGGGGCCCCGCTCTGCAGGCGTTTGGAGGTCAGGATGGCAGACTTGGAGGTGGAGGTGGGGATGCTGAGGGTGACGAGCAGGTGTCTCGCTGAGGCAGAACCTGTGCAGAGGGGCCTGGCCCCAGGAGGGACAAGCAAGGCCACCTGTGAGAGCATCTTGACTGGCCTGAGATGCAGGAAGAGAGAAAAAAGGAGGAAGGAGAGGACCATGAAAAGGGCTGAGAACCCCCAACAGTGAAGAGAAAGGACCCCGCAGTGGGGAACGGCAGGGTTCCAGGTGCTGAGGCAGCCCGCCAGGGGCCTGCCCATCTTATAAAGCCACGCGTATGAAGCCGGAATTGAGTGACAAACACACACAGGCCCCAGAAATAGATGCCCAGGACGCATTTAGTGCCCAGTAGACTGAGCATCACAAGATACTAGGGAAGAACTTAATTAGTAAATCTTGGGATAGAATTATTAAATGGGAGGAGAATGATACAGACAACCAGAGGATGCCACTGCTTGGTTTTATACTCAAGGAACGAGGGCTGAGCACTGTCCCCAAGGACAAGCCAGATTGAAGGACAGTGCTGGCACCACTGACCCAGCCTCCAGTGCTCATGACTCTAAGAAGATGTGGGTGTGGCACAAAGAGCAGCCCCACCTGCAGACGAGGAACAGGCTTTGTCACCCCATCTGTAGAATGGGGACCACTCCTACCAAGAAGGGCCAACGTGTGGGTTGGAGGTGATGCACACACACAGAGGTGGTGCCTGGCACGCTGTGTGCACTCAACACATAACAGAAAAGATGGCTCTTGTTACATAACCAGAGACCAGAATAGGGAAGAATTCAATTGGCTTTCAATGCGCCCTTCACGCCAAACACATTTGACTTCAGATGAATAAACAGCAAAAGCAAACAAATGAAAAACATAACGTAGAGGAAAGCAGTCTGGCAGCTCCTCAAAAGTTAAACATAGAATACTATGTGATCCAGCAATCCTGCTCCTGTGTGTACACTCAACATAACGGAAAAGAGGTGGCCCAAGAACACCTGTACACGCATGTGCACAGCAGCACAATTCACAACAGCCAGAGAGCGGCGACAACCCAAAAGTCCGTCGCCAGAAGAATGGATACACAAATCGTGGTCTATCCATCCATGTGATGGAATATTACTCAGCCATAAAAAAGAATGAAGTAGCGACACGTGCTGTGACATGGATGAGCCTCCAAACACTACGCCAAGTGAAAGAAGCCAGACCCCAAAGTCACACAGTGTATGATCCCATTGATATAAAACGGCCGGAATAGGCAAATCCATAGAGGCAGAAAGCAGATTTCAGTGGGTGCCAGGGGCTGGGGATGGGGAGCAAGGGAGACTGTCTCCTAATGGGTACGAGTTTCCTTTTCTGAGTGATGACAACGTTCTGGGTTTAGGTAGTGGTGGTGGTTGCATAACAATGTGAATTATGAAAAGCCGCTAAATTGTTCACTTTGACATGGTGACTGTCATGTTACATAAATTTTACCCCGATTAAAAAAACATCATAGAGAATGAATCAAAAGGAGAACACGGTAATCCCCCCATGGCTGGTGATGCTTCCCTCTGTTAAACACGATCAGAGAAAGTATAAAGGAAAGAGGCCTCCTCCTGACTGAGCGCCTCCTTCGCTGGAAAGGCAACGTCCAAACACAGTTTAAAATGCTGATCTAACAACAAAAATCTTCCTTCCGACTTCTCTCCTCGTGTCACAGTGGCACCATTTTCTCTCACACACGCACCCAGGAATCCTCGGTACCCAGGTCATTTCTCCAACCCCGACCGCATCCGATCTGGTCAATTGATCAGAAACCAATGCCACCCCTTTGCCATCTAACCCCGGCTTCTCGCTTCCTCCCACCTGGGCCCTGTCTGCAGGACTCTGTGGCCAGTCCTCCCCCTGCTGTGTCACTTTTGGGGACGTTAGAACGCTTTCCCTAATTAGAAAAGCTTCAATGTAAAATAAGTGTGATCTTGGCCTCAAAATCGAGGTCACATCGCTGTCATATCTAGAGGCAGGACAACTCTTCATCAGAGAAATTTCCAGCCCATTCATCTGGGTACAGTATGGATAATCAACATATTCAAAACCAAAGTTCCACATGTCACATTTATTTTAAATCTATAAGACTGGAAACTATTTGAACGAAGGAGCTAGCCAATAGTTTCTCTGCTGTTTCCGGATATTCCTTTATCGTTGACTCACATGCACTCAGTGGGGACTGCCCTTCCTTCTTGCTCCTGTTTCTTCTCTTCTTCCCCAGGGGCTCAGAGGTCCGCTACACTGGACACCACTTCGTGCCTCTTTGTAGTGCACAGAGAAGGTGGTGGCAGGGGCCTTGTAGGCTGAGACCCCTTAGTGGGTTCTTATAACTACTCCGGACTTCGTGTTCAGTTGCTTGGGCTGCTCACTGCACAAGGACACTGTGCTGAGGGGCGAGTGGGGCTGCTATGCATCTGTCTGGAGGAAGGGGCGACTTCTTCCAATACACACAGCAGGCCTGTCCGGCCGTTGGCAGCCTGGCTCCCTTGTCCTCCCTGGTGCACCAAGGCATGGCGCTCAGGGAGTTGCAAAGGCAGCCGCACTGGCCTAGGAAGCATGAGACCCTCAGCTACACACAGAAACTAAGGCTGTGTGGTCTGTTTGCAGCCTCGGGGCGCCGTGCTCTTATTTCAGGGAGAGAAGAGCTTAGGGAAAGCTGCGCTCTATTCCACGCGGGGTAAAAGGAGGAGAGGAAACCTGGGCAGGTTCCACAGGTGGAGGCCCTGAAGATAGATGGGGGGCCTGCTGGCTCTTCCCCTCCGGGCATCGCAGCATCCTTGCTGCTTGGCACTCAGGTACCTGGTGTGCGGGGGGAGGCCCGGAGACCTGGCCCACGGCTTGCCATGGGTAATCCTGCAGAAGGGGCCTTCCATACGCTGTTCCTATTTTCTTGGGAAAGGCACCCGCACTGCCTGCAGCTCACCCACAGACGCCTGGACGCAGCTCACATGCGGGGTGAGAGTCCCGCAGGTTTGTTTTGGGAAACGAGGCCCTTGCCTGGAGTTATGTGGCAGGCACCCCGCGCTGTCCACTGCCTCCGCTTTCTCTCCCACTCTGGGTTTGGGCTGTCTATCCCCAACCCTGGCCCCTCTTTCCCTTCCTCTTCTCCCGCAACCAAAGGACTCCTTCCCACGAGCCCACCTGGCTGGGTCCCCTGGGCTTCGGTCCTTGGTCAAAGTCACTCCCACAGTCACCTGCCCCGGCCCCTCTGAAATCCTTATCACCCTTGTAACTTGTACGGGAGTCTTTCCCCAGACGGGGAGCCCTGCTGAGCAGCGTCTGCGTCTGAGCTGCCCCTCGCCCATCCCTGGAGCCGGGGCTCCCATTACACGCCTGGGAATAACAGAGAGCAGATTAGAGACGAGCCCGCCCGTGCTCCAGCAGCCCCTCTTTAGGGACGTAGATGGCCTTTGTTCTGGGTGAGAACGCAAGTCAGGGCCTTGAGCGGTCACAGCAACATAGTGGCAGCAAATGCCACACAGACCTGGGGTCCATTCGGCCCTGGTGGATGAGCGTCACCAGGAAGGTGGTGACAGTGGCCCTGGGCCCACCTCAGACTGCCAGCATCGAAGGTGACACAGAGAATCAGGCATTTACAGACACTTCCAGTGGCCTTCCCTCTGGGAGTTCAAAGCTCCGCTCTTGTATGAAGTAGGATTATGAGGGGGAAAAAATGACCTCAGTTCTGCTCCCCTTGGGAAAAATTTCCCTGAGTTAATATTAGTGATGAAATTTCAGCTGTTAATAAGGTCCAATATATACAGAGATCATAAAGATGATTCGTTTGCAGAATGTTTCCAGTCTTTCAAAAAACGCAGAAGACTTTGTTGTTCATCAGGTGTGTCATAAGTTCCTCCTTACTATCACGCAGGCTCGTCTCCCACTTTATGCGAAGACGTGACCGTGTTAGGCAGTGGGGGAAATGGCCAGACTCCAGGGAAATTCAACAGCTGCCCCGTTTCCAGGGCTTGCTCCCCAGGGTCCCGGATCAGTTCCTGGGTTTTCAACTGTTCTGGTTTAGTTTACTTTGCTAAGGTCCCTCATAAGAAGGGAAGTACATCAAGACGTGTCGAAAAAGCAGCAAATCTGTGAAGCAAAGCTTTTGAATGATCAGGAAAAATAGCATTCAGGTAAGAGCAGGGTTGGCTGGCAAAGGGGCTGCCGGGGACCCTTCTAGTTTTACCCACGTTGTCCTAGAGCCTGGGGATCACATGGTGCTAAGCGGTTTCTCGTCTCCCCAGGAGAGGAAGGAGATGCTTGGAGTGCTGCCCGGGATTAGAGGATAATGAACTCCAAAACAAGTCACGCGTGGAAGTTATTTTTTAATTTTAATTTGCTTCTCATTTTACATATTTATAGTTCCAGCTTTTTTTTTTTAAGTGAGTTTGCTCTCCTTTCTGTTTTTGTGGTCAGCCTCTCATCACGACCAGATCTACCACATTCCTCCACCTTCTCGCTCTGTTCAAGCTCCTCACCCTAGCCGGGCCGACCCCAGTACACTGCGAAAATGTTTCTCATGCACTTCTAAAGCTGCTTCACGATGCCCTCACACGTAGAGGCGTCAAGAGGATTCTAGAATCTCAGTGAACTTATCCTAACTTCTGACCCAATGCACAAAGTAGTTCTGCAGAGCCCTTTCTTTCTCCTGCTCCCCTCTGAGTTTAAAAAAAAATTGGCCTGATCCATGATCTATTCGATATTCTTCCAGCTTTTATTTTATCTGCAGATTTGATCAACATCAGTATGTCTTCAAAGTCTTTGTTCAAGAAATGGGTGTCAACGTTGGTCGAGGCATGAGAAAGACGGCACAGGAGAGTGGGTCAGAAGTGGCCCGGGTCTTCAGCCTCCGTTCCTGAGGCCGTGGTGCAGAGCTGTACGCCCTGTGCATGCTTCTTCCTCTTGCCTATGAGTACCTCGGGAGAGGCGTAGGCAGATCCCGAGTGCTCGACGTTGATTATTTCCTGGGCTAGCAATCTGACAACTGGATCCACAAAGAAAACAAGGCTGTTGGTTCTCATTCATTCATTCAGCATCCTTTGGGTTCACAGCCATCAACCGGCACAGTGCCAGGTGCCACAGTCCCCATTCTGGGACTCGCCTGAGAAGAGTGGCCATCCCCCCTGGGGTCGGATGCTTTGGGCCCCACCTCCCATCCTCCGGATCTGCTTCTTGCTTCAGCCCCGCTCTGGCGCCCACTGTGCCCAGGTGAGCCTGGCAGCAATTTGCCTCGGTGGTACCAGTTGTCTCTGCCCTGGGTTTCTCTGCTGCTTCCGCACGGGACTGGCCCAACCATTCTGGAACACACATATATCTTGAAATGACAGAACATTAATGGGGCAAGCCTTGACCAGTGGCGACAGGAGTTGGGGGACCAATACTCCCTTCTTAGCGTCTCTCTTCTCAGAAGCCCCCTCCACCTGTCCTCAGGGGGTCCCCAGCGGGAGGGGCCCCTGGGCCCACAACATAACTAGCTGGGTCCCGCACTTACTGGAGTCTCCCCTTCTTCCCTGTTTCCCTCTTCCCAGCCCCCACCTGTTCCCTGGAATCTCTTCCCAAAGCAAACCGCCATGGAGCAAGCTCTTTTTCCCCGGGGAGACCCCGAAGGCCTGTGCCAGGGGCTTGCAGTCTAGGGCAATGGAGCAGGGCACCCAAACCATTACTTACGAAATGACATGGAGAGGGCTAACGGGGGTATTTCACAAAGCATGGGGGACACAGATGGAGGAGAGCCCCGACTCTGTTGGGGGGCGGCCGTGGGTCAGGGAAAGGCTGACTAGGTCTTGAGTGTCTGTAGAAATAAACAATGTTGAAGAGGAAGTGGAGGGGGGGGAAGGACAGTCATTCTAGACAGGCGGAGCAGCTTGGTCAAAGGCTGGGAAATGAGAGCGGCTGCGCTCCGTGGTTGTGGCTAGATCCAGCTAGATGTTAACCGTGTTTGGTTGGACCTGATTGAGGTGAGTTTGGAAACGAAGGGACGGCCTGGTGAAATGTGGCCTTGTAGAGCCTTTAGTTTTATCCCAAAGGGGAGGGGGAGCCATCCAAGGATTGAGCAAGGCAGGGGCATCCTCAAGTTTGTACATCACTTGAAGACTGGCTATTCAAAGTGTGGTCCTGGGCCAGCTGCATCAACCTCAGCTGGGAGCTTGTTAGAAACGCCGACTCCAGGCCCTGCCCCAGACCCGTGGAATCCAAAACTGCATTTTAGTAAAAGCGCAGGGAATTTCAAAGCACACTAAAGTTTGAGAAATCCTGTTCTAGGACAGTTTGCAGTGGATGCTTTTGACTGGGGGGTTAGGGGTGGGGTGCCCAGGCCCCATCAGGGCTCTGCAGGGCAAGATGAGGGGGCTGGGGGACAGGGCATCTGCTAAGGCATCTGGGTGGGGAGGCAGAGGACAGCACCCAGGCACCTGCCGGGTCTCAGCCACAGGTGGGTGTGAACTACTTCCTGGAAACGTGAGGCTGAGGGCAGGTGGGCGGGGAAGGGGGGTGAGGAGCCCCGTTTGGGGCGTGCTACAGTCAAGGTGTCTGTAGCGATGGGTCCAGAACTCGGAACCAGAGGTGTTCACTGGGAGCGGCTTTTAGTGAACTGGCTGGCTTGGCATCTTTGCCATTTTCTAAATCTTTTCAAACCACCCTTTTAGTGATCAGGTCTAAAATGTTGTCCGGGATCAATGACAACATTACCAGAATGAAATTTCTGGAAGCCATCTTGTAAAAAACTGGGACATTTACACTTTCCCTTTTATTTGCACCTATATTAAGATCTCTGAGTGGGGTCCCCCAGAAGTAGCACCCCCACTTCCTCACCGGGCTGCTGAATGAGTCAGGAGTGAAGTAATGGGTAAGGAGGGTGCAGACTGTCACCTTAGTACAGCTGAGCTAAGCTGAGGTCTCTCAGTTGAGTAGGTTTGTCACTGCTGAGCCCCCAAATCAGCAGACCTAGACACCCAGTCACAGGCAGGCAGCTCGGTCCTAATCACCTCCACCTGTTCTTCCACATTTGCCAGAGAGCCACACCTGCTTCCCAGGGCAGCGTGTGCAAGGGCCACAGGAGGCCGGGAGTCACACGAATGGGGCCTCGGGCTCAGGAAGGAGACACGGAACTGCGGGTGGGGGGGGGGGGGGGGGGGGGGGGGGGGGGGGGGGGGTTTGGGAACTGCTCGCCCACTGCACACCTGTCTCTGCTCACCCAGCTCTGAGGACAGCGAGTCTGTAAGCTCTCCAACATCTTTTTCTGTTTATTTTTTTATTTTATTGAGGTCACATTGGTTTACGACATTGTGTAATTTCAGGTGTACATTATTACATATCAGTTTCTGTATGGACTGCATCGTGTTCCTCCCCAATAGTGTAGTTTTCATCCATCAGCATATATTCATGCCCCTTTACCCCTTTCGCCCTCTGCCCACCCCCTTTCCCTCTGGTGACCACTAATCGGTTCTCCTTATCCATGTGTTTGTTATCTTCCACGCGTGAGTGAAATCATGTGGTGTTTGTCTTTCTCTGTCTGGCTTATTTCGCTTTGGCATCTTTGTGTTGACCCACCTGGGCCTTGAAGCGCTGACCTGAAGGAAGCCTGGAGGTGTTCTTTTTCTCCGCTCCAGCGCCCCATCCAGCCCTGTGGGATGTTTTCAGTTTGCATAGGGCTGTCTTCGGTGAGGAGCTCAAAGGGAAGTGGGACAAAGGCGGAAGCCCCCTAGAGCAGAGGAGTGGGCACCGAGTCCTTTCAGCCGCGGACCCCAAGCTTCTGGCCTTGCGTAGAGAGGGTGCTAGAAGATTCTGGCTCTGTCTCCAGCTGGTCGCGTGATCATGGTAGAATCACCGCCATCTCAGGAGCTCTGTGGAACCTTCCTTGAGAGGAGGGGATGTCTCTGGGGTCCTTGTTTTCACTTGCCCATCACCTTGCTACTTCTCTCAGGCAAAGCTGTGTGAAGCCGATAGGCCTGCCTGCCCTGAGCTGCCTCTGGCTTGGGATGCGCTCCCTGCCCTGGCTGATCGTTCCTCCTGTCTTTTTAAAATTATTTTTTAAAAGTAGCTTCTGAAATCCCTTAAGCCACCTTTCTCCTTTGAAGATAGACAGTGAATTTTACGGAGCTCCATCATCCAATGAGGCAATTGGGAAACTAATCTGTGTTTTCCCAATTTACCCAAGAACCACAGGGCTGCTTGTTAAAGATGCAGGTTCCAGGCTCTCCCAGGGCCCCAACAGTGAATGTGTAAAGCCTGTTGCTCACAGCGCGGCCTCGCCTGGGAGCTTGTTCTAACAAGGCCGAGAATGCAGGATCCTGGGCCCCGCCCTACCCAGGAAGGCAGAACCTGCACTCTAACAAGACGCCCAGGGGATCTGCTTTCACATTCAAGTTTGAGAGGCGCTGCTCGCAATCAGCTCTTCTCAGCCTTGGCTGCACATTTGTGTCGATTGGAGTCATCGAAAGAGTGGACAAAAATCTCTCATGCCTGGGGCTCACCCCGAGGAACTCTGATTGGTCTGCAATGGGGCCCTAGCATCGTCTACTTTATATTTACTTTCCAAAGGTTTACTGAAGTATAATATACACCAAGTGCATGCATCATGTGTTCAGATCAGTGAGTTTTCACCAACGGACACACCCATGTAACCCAGATCAGGGATCAAAACAGAACCAGCACCCAGGCCCCGCTCCCCCTCCAAAGATGACCAGATAACGACTTCTAGCAGCGCAGGGCCTGCCTGCTGTTGTGCTTTCTGTGAGCCGGATCACAGGGTCTCTTCTCTCCCGTCTTTCGCTGACTGGCGGGTGAGGGACTCATGCAGAGTTGTGTGTGGCTATGCAGGACTCATCCTCACCGCTGTGCAGAAGGCCGTGGCGTGAACACACCTCTCTGTCCATCCTACCGTGGCTGGGCATCATCAGCTTTCTTCCCGGTCGGGGCCATTAGGAAAATGGCACCTGTGTTTCTTAACAGTTCCCGTGATGGTTTTTAACATAGAGCCAGATCTGAGAGCCGCTGGCCCCGCAATGTCACCACACCTGTGGGGAAGGAGCGTGCACCTTTGCAGTGACAGCCTGCCCCGTTCTCATCAGCTCCACCTTCAGAGCCCATTGGGTCTCTGCTGGCAGCTGGCTTTTCTTTTTATCTCTGTGTCCGGCTGCCCAAGGATGACAAATGGCCATTTCCAGAAGCCTCTGTGTTCTTCCAGGACAGCAGGAGCTGTGATAAACTTTAAAGTCTGAACTTATTTAAGTCAAGCGCTCTGACGAACGATGACATGACCTTACACGCTCCCCTGCGAGTCTTCAAGCATCCGGCCAGAGGAAAGGCTGCCATGTGACTTCCTGCCTCCTGGCAGGAGGTGCTCAGGATGCAGGCTGGGCCCCAGGGCCAGCACGGCTGTGATGTGAGGCGAGGGAGGCACTTGTCTGGGGTGCAAAATTGAAGGGGACTCCGAAAAGTCAGTAACCCAGATAATAAGGTTTTAATACAATATTTAAAAAACCAAAGTTAACGCAAAAAATCCATGATGAACAGAATATCAACATTTTAAATAAAGTCCAGTGCTGAACTGGGCCATATTGGACCATGAGCAAAAGAAAAAATGTGCACCCCTATATACATGTTCTAATGTATTTTTTTTTTAAGGCCTATAAAGTTTTTAATATGGTGTCTGAGACAAAATAACTATTCGACCAAAGATGAGTAAAAGAAAACATGTAGGTTTACTTGGATCCTTGCCTTTTGTTTTTATTAAACATTTTTTTATTAAGGTTATAAAAGTTAACATCCTTGTGAAATTACAGTTGTACATTATTATTAGTCATGTTGTAGGTACCCCACTTCACCCCTAGTGCCCTCCCCCCACCCCCTTTCCCCTGGAAACCACTGATCAGTTCTCCTTGTCCATACGTTAACTACCACCTATGAGTGGAGTCATACAGAGTTCGTCTTTCTCTGTCTGGCTTATTTCACTCAACATAATACTCTCAAGGTCTATCCATGTTGTTGTGAATGGGACAACTTTGTCCTTTTTTATGGCTGAGTAGTATTCCATTGTATAAATATACCACAACTTCTGTATCCAATCATCAGTTGCTGGGCACTTAGGTTGGTTCCATGACTTGGCTATTGTGAATAATGCTGCAATGAAGATAGGGGTGCATAGAGCTTCTGAAATTGCTGATTTCAGGTTCTTAGGATATATACCCAGTAGTGGGATGGCTGGGTCATAAGGTATTTCTATTCTTAACTTTTTGAGGAATCTCCATACTGTTTTCCATAGTGGCTGCACCAGTTTGCATTCCCACCAACAGTGTATGAGGGTTCCCTTTTCTCCACAGCCTCTCCAACATTTGTCACTCTTGGTTTTGGATATTTTTGCCATTCTAACAGGTGTAAGGTGATATCTTAGTGTAGTTTTGATTTGCATTTCCCTGATGATTAGTGATGATGAGCACCTTTTCATGAGTCTATTGGCCATCCGTATATCTTCTTTGGAGAAATGTCTGTTCATGTCCTCTGCCCGTTTCGTAATTGGGTTATTTGATTTTTTATTGTTGAGTTGTGTGAGTTCTTTGTATATTATGGAGATTAACCCTTTGTCGGATAAATAACTTGTGAATATTTTTTCCCACTTAGTGGGCTGTTTTTTTGTTTCAATCCTGTTTTCCCTTGCCTTGAAGAAGCTCTTTAGCCTGATGAAGTCCCATTTGTTTATCCTTTCTATTGTTTCCCTCATGTGAGGGGTTATGGTGTCCGAAAAGATTCTTTTGAAGCTGATGTCAAAGAGTGTGCTGCCGATATTCTCTTCTAGCAGACTTATTGTTTCAGGCCTAATCTTTCGGTCTTTGATCTATTTTGAGTTTATTTTAGTAAATGGTGAAAAAGAATGGTTGATTTTCATTCTTTGACATGTGGCTGTCCAGTTTTCCCAGCACCATTTGTTGAAGAGACTTTCTTTCCTCCATTGTAGGCCCTCAGCTCCTTTGTCAAAGATTAGCTGTCCATAGATGTGTGGTTTTATTTCTGGGCTTTCAATTCTGTTCCATTGATCTGTGCATCTGTTTTTGTCCCAGTACCATGCTGTTTTGATTACTGTGGCTTTGTAGTCTGTTTTGAAGTCAGGGATTGTGATGCCTCCAGCTTTGTTCTTCTTTCTCAGGTTTGCTTTAGCAATTCGGGGTCTTTTGTTGCCCCATATGAATTTTTGGATTCTTTGTTCGATTTCTGTAAAGAATGACATTGGAATTCTGATTGGGATGGTGTTGAATCTGTATATTGCTTTAGGTAGTATGGACATTTTAACTATGTTTATTCTTCCAATCCATGTGCATGGAATGTCTTTCCATCTCTTTATGTCGTCGTCGATTTCTTTCAAGAAGGTCTTGTAGTTTTCGTTGTATAGATCTTTCACTTCCTTGGTTAAATTTATCCCAAGGTATTTTATTCTTTTTCTTGCGATCGTGAATTGGATTGAGTTCTTGAGATCTTTTTCTGTTAATTCATTGTTAGCATATAGAAATGCTACTGATTTATGTATGTTGATTTTATACCCTGCAACTTTGCTGTAGTTGTTGATTGTTTCTAATAGTTTTTGTATGGAATCTTTGGGGTTTTCTATATATAAGATCATGTCGTCTGCAAACAGCGAGAGTTTTACTTCTTCGTTGCCTATTTGGATTCCTTTCATTTCTTTTTCCTGCTGAATTGCTCTGGCCAACACCTCCAGTACTATGTTGAATAGGAGTGGTGAAAGTGGGCACCCTTGTCTTGTTCCTGTTCTGAGAGGGATGGGTTTCAGTTTTTGTCCATTGAGTATGATGTTGGCTGTGGGTTTGTCATATATGGCCTTGATTATGTTGAGGTACTTTCCTTCTATACCTATTTTATTGAGGGTTTTTATCATAAATGGATGTTGGATCTTGTCGAATGCTTTCTCTGCATCTATTGAGATGATCATGTGGTTTTTGTTTCTCATATTGTTAATGTAGTGAATCACGTTGATTGACTTGCGGATGTTGAACCATCCCTGTGTCCCTGGTATACATCCCACTTGATCGTGGTGTATAATCTTTTTGATATATTGCTGTATTCGGTTTGCCAAAATTTTGTTGAGGATTTTTGCATCTATATTCATCAGTGATACTGGCCTGTAGTTTTCCTTCTTTGTGTTGTCCTTGTCAGGTTTGGGGATCAGGGTGCTGTTGGCTTCATAGAATGTGTTAGGGAGTGCTCCATCTTCCTCTCTAATGTATTTTTTAATGGTCTGGATTTTTTCCAGAAATTTAAAGTAATTGAAAAATATTGAAGAATGGAAAAGGAGGTGTACTAAAACTCATAACATTATTTTAAGTTTAAATATTTTACTAACATTATAAACAGAAATTATTATAATTTTACTCTCCTGGCTTTAATGGAAACAAACTCATCAATAGTATTTTCAAGATCTCTTCTTTGCTTATCTCATTTTCAATTTGATAACTGCTCCATCTGACAATTGCTCTTGACCAAGGGATGGTCTAAAATAATTTTAAATTAATATTAAATATTATTTTCAGTATTAAATAACATTAAACATAAAATATTTTAATAACATTAAAATTATCTAAAATTGTAAGTTGATCAAGAGAAATTACTACACAAGGCAATTCTCTCTTTAATATTAAATATCATCATTATCAAATGTTAATATTAAATAGCATTAAACATGTAATGTTTTAGTAATGTTAAAATGATTTAAGAATCGTCACTTCATTGCCTGGGGTCCAACGTCTTGAGAACTGTTGCTTTCTATCTTCTGTCTGGTGTTGTAGTTGTTTTAGGCGGGAAGACAAATCCAGTCCCTATTATTCCATCTTGGCCAGAGTGGAAATCTTCCATAACTTTGAACTTTTTCTTCATATTGTCAATCTTCTCGTCTCTTTGTACCGACTCTGTGTAATTTTTTCCCGATGCGTCTGCTAGCTCATGAATTCTCTTCAGTTACGTGAACTCTGTTCTTTGAGCCAGTCATCATCGTCCATTCGGGCTGCTCTAACGAAATACCAGGCATCTCATAAACAACAGAAATTTATTTCTCACAGTTCTGGAGGCTGGAAGTCCAAGATCAAAGTGTCGGCAGATGTGGTGTCTGGTGAGACCGGATTTCTGGGCCGTGGACAGCGTCTTCTTGCTGTGTCCCTCACTTGGTGGACGAGGTGAGAGCTCTCTGGGGTCTCTTTATAACTAATCCATTCATGTGGGCTCCACCCCTGTGACCCACTCATGTCCCAAAGTCCCCACCTGAAAACACTATCACATTAGGGATGAGGTCTCAACATAAGAATTTTGGAAGGACACAAATATTCAGTCCATAGCACCATTTACCAAGTTTTTAATTTCAAATTGTTTTCCTTTTCTAGAAGTTCCATTTGTTTCTTTCTGAAGTCTGCCTGTTCAGTCCTGATAATGTTGAATTACTTATTTATCATCTTTATTTCCCTCTTTTTTCCTTTAAGTGTTGCATAAATACCTGTCGTGCACCTGGCATACGACAGCTGTAACGCCTGCAGCTTTTGGGGGTCTGATTCTGTTGCTGGCCGTTTCTGCCAACTCTCACGCGTGGGGCCTGCCTCCTTGTGTGGTGACTGCGAGCTCTTGGCTTGATCTACTGGAATCATGAGTGCCTACATTTGGGGTGCTTTTATATGGAGAGGACTGTCGTCTGATTCAATTGTGAGCCAAATTGTGACTTGAAACCACGTGTTGGGGCCCCCAAGGCCACCCCCAGGTTTGGTGATTTGCTAGGACACACAGACATGGGATATAGACATACTCCTGGGGGATAACTGATTGCAGTGAAAGGACACAGAGCAAAATCAGTGAAGAGAAAAGATGCGTGAGGGACATCTGGAGGACACCAGGAGCAAGCTTCCAAGAGTCCTTCAGCGGAGTCACACAGGATGTGCTTGATTCCTCCAGCAACGAGTTGTGACAACACATGTGAAATACTGCCTACCAAGGAGGCTCATTAGAGACTCGGTGCCAGTGTTTCTGGGAGGCTGGTAACGTGGGCACCTTCTGCCTGCCTAGCACGCATCAAAATTCCAGACTCCCAGAGGGGAGCATGCGTTCAGCACAAATAATTCATGGTCCCTTGGGTAGAAGGAGTGTGTCTGCCTCAGGAGGAGAGCAAAATAAGCACTAGATTAAATGATGCTCTGATCTCACTTAACACAGTTTAAAAGCAAAACCTAAAATGGAGAGAGCTGTTTCCAAGTAAGTTAATTATGTCCCCCAAACAAAGCTCTAGAATATTTATAGGGCTACAAAAATACCCAGCCTCCAACAAGGAAAATTCACAATGTCTGCCATCCAACAAAAAATTACCAGATATGCCACAAGGCAGGAAAATGTTACCCAGAATGAGGAGGAAAAAAAAAAAATAAATTGAAACCAACCCAGAAATGGAAGAGATGATAGAATTAGTATACAAGGAGATTTAAAAAGTTGTTATAACTGTATCCCATATGTTAAAAAAGCTAGAGGAAAGATGGAACATGTTAAGTAGAGACATAGAAGATATAAATAAGATCCAAATCAAATTTCTAGACATGAAAACTATGCCAGCTGGGATTAATGGCAGATTGGACTTTACAGAAGGAAAAGAGAAGATTAGTGAACTAGAAACTATCCAAAATGAAACACAGAGGGGGAAAAAAAGGAAAGAATTTTAAAAAGCAGTAGCAATCTCTGGGACAATTTCAAATGGCTTACTAAGAGTGTAATTGGAATCCTTGAAGGAGAGAAAAAGAGGGCAAAAAAGAAAAAGTATTTAAGGAAATAATGGCTGAAAAATTTCCAAGTTTGACAAAAGCTACAAACCCAAGAAATGAAATGAACTTAAGTGTGTATGGGTGCACACACACCCCATAAAAGGTACACCATGCTACATCATAATCAGATTGCATAAAACTGGGAATAGAGAGAAAATCTTAAAAGCAGAGTAAAAATGATATGTATAGGGAAGAAAGAAAAGGACAGCAGACTTCTCATTGGAAATAATTCAAGCTGGAAACAGTGAACCAACACCTTTGAAGTACTAAAAGAAAACACCCCACTATCAATCTAGAATTCTATACCCAGCAAAACTATCTTTCGAAATTGGCAAAATACTTTTTTTAGACATACAGAAGCTGAAAGCATTTAGCACCAGTGGACCTACACTACAAGAAACATTAATGTTAATGTCCTCTAGGCAGAAGGGCAACGATATCACGTGAAAACTTGGATCTGCAGGTGAAATGAAGAGCACCGGAAACGTAAACTTAGATGGGCAAACATAAAGCCTTTGTTTCTTATTACATTTCTTCGAAATTTTAATCGACTATTTAAAGAGAAAATAATAACAATGTATGGTGGAGCTGATGCCATACACAGAAGTGAAATGTATGATGACCACAGCACAAATACTGGGAAGGGAGAAAAGGAAGCCTACGCCGTCAATTCTTGTAGCACACGTAAGGTGGTATGATGTTACTTGAGGGTAGACTATGATAGGGTAAAGGTGTATACTTTTAACTCTACAGCAGCCACTAAAATAATACAACACAGTTATAGCTAATAAGCCAACAAAGGAGAAAAACAGAATGATAAAAAATACTCAGTTAATCCAACAGAAGGGAGAAAAAGAGAAAACAGGGAACAAAGAACCGGTAGGATAAATAGAAAATGAATGATAAGTTGGTAGATTCAAATCCAACCATATCAATAATCCCATTAAACATAAATGATCCAAATACCCTGATTAAAAGGCAGAGGATGTCAGATTGGATTTAAAAAATCAGTACCCAAAAATATACTGCCTATAAGAAACAGACTTTAAATATAATGACACAAAGAGGTTACAAGTAAAAGGATGGAAAAACATACCAAGCTGGAGTATTTATATTAATACAAATGAAGTAGCTTCACAGTAGATAAGTAAGGTCATTTAAAAAATGGTAAAGGGGTCAGTTCATCAACCCTGTACATTTATGCATCTAGTATCAGAGCATTAAACTCCATGAGGCAAAAATTGATAAACTGGAAGGTAAAAGAGACAGACAATTATAGTCCTTCTTCCTTCCCCCCTCCTTCCCATCCTCCCTCCATTCCTTCCTTCCTTGTCAAAAAGCCATTAGGTAGATCCCCATGAGGTGGGCAGTCAGCCTGAGTGTGGGAGGCAGGCCCAGGGGGGCCAGAGATTGGTTACATGCAGGGAGACTGAGGTAATGCGAGCCTTGTTTCTCACCATCAGAGAGAGAAGGTACAAACACGGAAAGAGGAGGCCACGGAATGAACCATGTGGTGTTGGATTGGAATTGAATCTATCGGTGTGAACTCACAGACTTCTGCCGGTATGGATAGGACGAGAAGACTCAGAAGTGAATCCAGACGTAAATGTGTATGCGTGTGTGTGTGTGTGTGTGTATTTTTTCCCCTTTAAGCCTGTCCACTGAAGGGGCTGGGAGCTGCCCCACTCTAGTGTCAGTAGCACACGTAATGCCCGGGTCTTGGTTTCCAAACGCCCTTCTCCACTAAAAGGAATGAGGTTCCTTAGAGAAGTGACTGATTTCAGGGGTCTGGCAGGGAAAGAATGAGATGAGTCTGGAACAACAGAAAGTAGGAAAATACTCAAAGAATAAAGAGGACATGTCAAAGGTCAGAGATGCCAGTTTGAACTTCCACTGGTAAATCTAGAATAATCTGAGAATCAAAATTTAAAAAGAAGTGACGGCAACTGATTCTAACCCATTGAGAAGAATAGGAATCCGTGAATCCACAACACTTAAACAAGGAAATGAATAAATCAGTGAGAATAACAGAACATTTTTTCTTTCGGTAGAAAGCCCACAAATAAATGAAGAGAGAACGGAGGTATGAGAACATCTCCAATTGGCGATGACTGTAAAAAATAATTAATTCAGGCAAGAAAACCCACAAATCCTAAAATTAGTGGGTAAAATTGAGACGAGGAATGGGGTTTTACATAGTCTCAAAATATCTCCCTGCAAAAGATTGCTTTACAAAGGGGAAAAGCATAGTGGAGAGACCTGGCAGCAATGATCTTTGTCAAAGGATTGAAATTAGTGCCATCAGTAAAGGGACAAACAGACGTTGTATGCCGCCCCTGGGCTGACACGAAAAGAACACAGCTTCTGTGATGTTCCGGCGCAAAAAGGCATAACTCACCCCCAATTAAGGGACACTCTGCAAGATGACCGCTCTTACCATCTTCCAAACGATCAAGGCCACGACAGGCAAAGACAGGCTGAGGAATATTCCACGTTGAGGGAGATGAGAAAGGACTGGGTTGTCTGAGGATAGGGAAGGGAAAGTGAAAGATAAATGGGAGGAAAACAAGCCTGTGACTGTTTTACAAATGCTACTGTGCACAGGTGCACAGCGCCTTGCTTGTGGCAGCACTCAGTCTAGCTCCTCCTACAGCACTAGTCACAGCCAGTACTTAGCTATTGCTGTTCTTAGGTTTACTGATGAGTTTATCCAGACCACTCACCACTCTGGGGTGAGCTAACGGGCACTTTAGCAGTGCCAGCGACACTCACACCAGCACGTCACACCCCCAAGACTATTACGGCAGCCCAAGAGTGCATGGCATTTACAAAGTTCAAGGGACTCCTCCGTGCGAGACCAGCCATTTGAACATTTCCATTCCTCCTTGAGCTTACTGAGAACCACAGAAAAAGTAAAACATGCTTTGAGCCTTATTGAGTAGCTGAATCAAAATCTGGGGAATATATGCACAGATATTCAAGAAGTTCCTTCAAATGTTAGCTGAAAATAAATGGGCTGGTTGTCTTCTTGCCTCTGACAAGCCTTCTTTGCTGTCTTTATTTACCAAATACTTAATAGGCCCCTTCCGTTTGCCTGGTCCTGGAAACACAAAGATGACTGACAGCCCCTGCCCTGAGCCCCTCTCCGTCTTGTGGGACAGACCACACGCAGGGAGAATAAAAGGCAGCAAGTCCAATGCCAGGGCAGTCAGGGTTTCATGAGAACCCTTAGGAGGGACAATGCTTTGGGCTGGGGTGAGGAGTGAGTGGAAAGGAGTCAGGAAGTACTTCCTGGAAGAAATGATGCCAACTATAATAAATGGGATCTAAGACACTCAGCTGGGCAAAATGCAGGTCTGCATTACCAGGAGGTCAACGAGCTGACCAAGGGACCCTACTGTGGAGGATGGGGACCGACGGCCGATCATACGATACCCCAACTCGTGCTACGGCATGGCTGCACCATGCTGTGTTTTCAAACTGCTTTTACGACAACATGGGGAGTCTTTTTCTCCAGTCCTATGCCTCGTTCGAGGAATACCTGCCACTCAACTTTCCTAGTCCACAGAGTTTATGCTGTTAACACAGTCAAGCCAGTTTCCGGCTGGGGAAAAATATTACACATTGGACATGTGGCTTTGCCACAACTGGCATTTGCTGTTGAGTGTGTGCCTAAGACGGAGGAGGATGCAACAGGAGTGCGACAACCCCAAACCTCAAAAAACTGTTATTACTAAGAAGAAAGGGCAAATCTAAGTTCCTAAAAGGAAACGGCATTTGGTGGCAAATTGAATAGTAGGGCTAAAGCAGATTAAAATAAGATTCTACTGATTGTCCCTAATGCAGTGTGTTCAAGAAGCTTTTAGCCAGAGGCTCCCAAGAAAGAATAGTTTAGGATACCAGGCAAGAAAAACGCAACCATTGGAAGAGCTGAGTGCGAGCCCGGGGTGGGGTGAATCCACACTCGTCAGCCAGGTACGTCTCTCCTTTCCCTCCCTCTCGAGCTCCACTGTCAGTTTCGTGGTGTTTATGGGAAATATCCACAGCTCAGCTCTTCACTTCACAGGGAGAGCTAACATAACAAGAGGTCAACACGTCCCACTGTTGGGGAAGAACCTCCTTAGAACAAAAAAGACACTACAACGTGGAGGCCCTTAAATTATGAAATAAAACCAGTTATCAATTGCTATGCTGAAACGCAGGGTGCCAAACTTTCTTTTCATGCATTTACCCTACAATCACGTGAAAGACCACTAACTTGAAGAGCAAAGGAAAAGATGGATAAGTAAAGATTGCTCCTTCTCTGGTTCTGATTGTGTCTTTGTGGTGCCCCAAGGACTGAAGCTTTACTATGAACTTAATCTTCAAGCAATGTGGCGCTGATGGGGAAAATCAAATCTCTCCCAATTTTCTTTTTTAGATGTATGTAGCTCTCACTCCTGTGTAGGGATTCAGGCATTTCCCAGAAATCTTTTTTTTTTTTTTGTAAGTATGCTTTTTGTTGAGGAAGATTGGCCCTGAGCTAACATCTGTTGCCAATCTTCCTTTTTTTCCCCCTCCCCAAAGCCCCATTACATAGTTGTACATCATAGTTGTAGCTCATGCTAGTTCTATGTGGGACGCTGCCACAGCATGGCTCGAGGAGTGGTGCGTAGGTCTATACCCAGAATCCAAACTGGCAAAACTCTGGGCTGCTGCAGCAAGGTGCACAAACTTAACCACTTGGCCACGGGCCGGGCCCCACTCACAACTCTGTTATTTATTTATTTGTTTTTGAGGAAGATTAGCCAGCCCCTCACAACTCTTTTATTTATTTATTTTTCTTTGAGGAAGATTAGCCCTGAGCTAACATCTGCTGCCAACCCTTTTTTTGCTGAAGACTGGCCCTGAGCTAACATCCGTGCCCATCTTCCTCTACTTTCTATGTGGGACGCCTGCCACAGCATGGCATGCCAAGCGGTGCCATGTCCGCACCCGGGATCCGAACCGGCGAACCCCGGGCCGCCGAAGCGGAACATGTGCACTTCAGTGCTGTGCCACAGGGCCAGCCCCTCACAACTCTTAAGTGGCTATTCTTATTACCCAGACAGAAGAGCTTTATCTTCACTTTCATAAATTTAAATGCTATCATTAGTCATTATCATCAAAGTCCAAAACATACCAATGAGACTGTGACTCAGAAGAAAATACAGTACAGATTTATTGACTCCAATCATTCTCAGTCAAGATTTAAGCAAAGTAAACAGACAACAGAATTGGATACAAATAAGCAATGGATTAACATTAGATAGAAATCCTATTTTACTGTGAATTTTCAGTCCAAAAAAGCTTATTCCTAAATAAAATTGAACAATGATTTACTCTGCTAAGGCATATGTCAACAAAATATACACAATTATAAAACCACATTTGTTTTTCTTTTAACAATAAGCATTTATTCAATGAAAATTCTGAAATACTCTTGGATTAATGTCACTAAGAAATTACCACCTTTTGAAAATTAGTATTAACCAAGTACAACTTTGTGGGAAATCTGGACAGCACGAATAAAAGACTCAGGAGCACTGAATTCAATTATTTTAAAGTTTTACAGTAAAATACTTTGGTTCCCAAACAATTGTCTCTAAAAGGAATTTTAAAAAAATCTAACATGAACTCATTTTTGCTCTTCTGGAATCTAAATGCGGACGGCTCAGTTTTCTTCCCAGTAGCATGGAAATGCCGTACACTAGAGAACTCGACGGGAAGCACTGAACGAGTGTGTCAAAAATTATGCAAACATCAAACTTCTTAAAGTGCTAAAGCCACAAGAGAAAAACCTATTCTTAAAACTTAAAAAAAAAGCCAGTGTTAAAGAACTTATTAAAGAATATGGGTTAGCATTATTTAAATCAATAATGCTTTTCATAATTATTGCAAAAAACATGAATGAAATATCAAAAATTGATAAACTGACTCATAATATTCCAATATTAATTAGTGCAATTTATAAAGAAACCTGTTATGAATGACCTCTAATTACTTTTGTAGTAAGAAAATTCAAATATTTTACTTCCTGAAGTTTCAGATTATGGTTGTACACACACTCACACACACACACACACACACACACAAAATCTGTGGGAACAAAGGCTGACTTCAGAGCTGTTAATTCCTGTCCCTCCCTCACCCTGACCGTCAGTTGGCCTGTAGATGGAGACACCTCCTGCCTCCACGAAAGGGCACATTTCACTCTCGTCTGTTTCTATGCTCAGCATCAGCGGGTGTTACGTGTGGATACGATTACCACCAATTAAGTGCTGGGGCATATTTTTAAAGAGGCTGTAAGGATCCATTCCAAAACAGAAAACCAAGAACCACATCCACCTCCCCACAAATGCAAATAACATCACTGTTGAAGTATTTGTATATTTTGATAAAATTATAATGCATACTAACCATAACTAGTTTTGAAGGCAAATATTCTATTAATCTTGAAATATTACTATTAAAAAATGCAGTTACCTCCATTGCTTACTTTGATAAAAACATGTTTTATGGTGTTCCTCCCTCCCTCCCCCACATGAAGAAAATGATTCAATAAAAGGTTCTGAGATTAACAAAGAATATATTAAAACATCTTACATTCTTTCCACAACCGCGTCAAAGCAGGCATCCTGAATACTTACAGGTCAAAGCAGGCATCCTGAATACTTACAGGGCATAACGAGCTTTCTACATTTTCAAAAATTAATTACAATCAGAAAAAACATTTACAAGAATATCTTTACTAGCTAAAGAGTTGCAACAATGAAAGACCAACTTGCCTACTGGCTGAGAAAAACATTGTTAAAAAAACTGTTTGCTGAACAAAGCAATTAAGGTGTCTTTCATTATTTTACTTCTTAACATTTAAAATAGCTACAGGAGTGGAAGCATATTTCATTTTTTGACCATCAAAATAAACTCTTCCAGCCTAATGCTTTTCAGATACAGTATAAAAAGTAATAGAAAAACCAGAACTGCATTATAAATGTTTTTGGTTCAAAATTTTATTTGAAATCTTATATTCCTTGCCTAGACAAAATGTGAACGAACAAGACAAAACAGTGGCAAAATTTTAAAAATCTAACAGATACGCAGAGCCTATATTTAGATCAAAAATATCTTTCTTCTAATTAACATTATTAAAAAATCTTCAAAAACGTAGCATAAAGGTTCAAGTCTGGGATACTGGATTTCCAACGCCAAGATACTGTGCATCAGGGGGTTATGAGGTGCTCCAACGGCCGTCAGTAGTGATGGCTCTGAAGGAAACTGTTTTGAAGTGACAGCTACCAAGGTGTTCAGAGTAAGGAACACCACCTCACACAGGGAATGAGTTCAGTGAACAATAATCCATCCTCATGTTTCACCTAAGATCATATGCTTTAGTTTTGTCTTTAAAATGCATAGATTTCTTCAAGAAAATATAAAGATGGCAATAATGAGTAACTGCAGCTTAATCTTATTTTCCTTTCTCCACCGAATTTAAGTAAGAACGAAAATAGGAAGTAACCACTCAAATACATGGGGACTTTTAATAGTTTTCAAATGAAAGAATGAGAGGCAAAATTTCTATGATGTACAAAGTCAATTAGTATTTTACAAAAATGCTTGGGTTTCAATAAAAATATCTTTCCTTCCACTGGAATGGAATGTGGGTAATGAGATTGATGAGTACAGAGTTCTTTTCTGCGAGAGGACAAATTTAAGTAACTCAGCAAATTATTTCTTCGTCACAAGAGATTCTTTTTATTTGAAAGAAGAGCTTGTAAAAAAATTTAATAAACTCGGAGTCTTAATCCATATCACTACCTTAAAAGGATTGTGTAGTTTCAACACTATTTCTACTTGTATGTATCTACGCCACCCTCAAGTAAAATAAAAATTTTCCCTTTTGAACGCCCCATTGAACTCTGGACAACACCTACTGAAAGGCTTTTAATGACAACTTAGAACAGGAAAGAAAAAGAAGACCAAACCCTATGTACCAAAATGAGTAGCAGAAACTAATTTTGGACCCTTGACAGCACTTGAACACATATGTATGAAAGTTCAAGCAGTGACGTAAAGCAGAATGGCTTCACTATGGGCGTTTTGCCACGATAAACGCCAACAAGTGCTAACAGAAATCATCGCAAGACAGAGGCAGGAAACTGTGCATTGTGTCCATTGTTCTGAAAAGCCTGTGGGACTGCAGTGTGCTCGCTCTCCCTCTGCTCCCCGTCCCTGAAGTCAGCGGGAATTCAGGACTGAGAGCGGCCCCACTGACCCCAGGGGCCCGGAGCCTTAGTCAGTCTACGTCCTACCTTATTTGTGATACCAACGTTGTTAAGTTCGAAACTACTGCTGTATGCTGTTTTTTGTCCCAAACACACTCAGATTTTCAGTTTGTGACAGCATCAAACAGGAAAGCACACGTGTGCAGCCCTTCCAATGCCGATCTGACTTTAGAAGTGTGCCGTGCACACGCAGCACGATCAGCAGTTTTGATCGTAATGCCTGTCGCAACTGAAGCTTTTGTAAACCAACCGGGAGGCCTTCTGGAAATCTTAATCTTTTTATTTCCCAAGTCTTCCACCATTAATTATAGTAAATGACCCAAGAGCAAGTTATTTTATAAAAATTTAAGTGTTACTATTGCTGATTTAAATTTCTCACAATTTTCATACAAAAAAAAGTTCTACATGACCACAAAATACCAAATATTTATTTTTATCAAGTGTCAGGATAACTTACAAAAGTTGAGGTTTATCATTTTTCTTATTGCTAAAAAGTATTCTAAGATCTAAACCAATACTGCAAACTATTCCACTTCTTCCTGATACATTTTGGACTTAAGAACATGGCTAAGATTTAAGTAGAACTTAGGTGTCTGATATAATCAAAGGAAGAAATACTTTAATAGTATTCCACTAATTGCAAATCAGTAAAAAACCAAAACAACCTCAATTGAAAGATTATACTGACACCATGGATAGGGGACCATGCAAACAACCGAGATCAACCAAATGTCAACAGTAATGAAGTTGCACCGCCCTGCGGCGAAGAGGTCCAGAAGCACGATGTTTCTCAGTTTCTAAGTGGAGTAAGGACATTACTAATTAACACCAGTTTACCTCACACTTACATTCAAGCATAACAATTTCCAACCTTTATTATTCTTTTTTAAAAATATTTTGTTTCTTATGACACATTTCACCCTGCAGGCTGGAACCAGGAGGCCGTCCCCCGCTTCGTCACAGGTAAGAAGGGGCGGCCCTTTAATTGTGGGTTTGTTCGTGACTCCAGAGGCTGAATGCCGTCTTGAAGGTCCTATGGCAAAGTTTACACATGAACTGCCTTTTGAAGGTGATTGCTGACAGGGGCGGGGCGTGGTAGAAAAGCGTGTCTGACTCCTGGGGCGCAAACAGCTTCTCCGTGGAGGGGGCTGGGTTCTCTGGCAACCCCGTGGGGCTGTCAGGCTCCAGGGGCTGGATCTTGGGCAGCGGTGGCGGTGGGGGCAGAGGCGGCGGCGACGGAGAGTTTGTGGGGACAGGGCACGCGTCCGAGTCCTTGTGCGCCAGGTCCTCTGCTGCCTGAGACATGTGCGACTGGAAGTGGCTCCAGAGCCGGAAGTTGGTGCGGAAGGCTTTGTTGCAGACGTGGCAGATGAAGGGCTTCACGGAGCACAGGAGCTCCTGGTGCCGCTCCAGCTGCTTGTGCGCCGGGAACGTCTTGCCGCACTTCTCGCAGGGCCACAGGCCGGGGTCCGCGCTGGAGGCCGCGTCCTTGGGGGCGGCGCTGGCCTCGGGCGCCTCTTCCTCAGCCTCCTCTGCAGGCTCCTCTTTCACCTGGATTTTCAGCTGCTTCGAAAGGCTCAGGTCTTCGGGGAGACAGGAGGAGTCTTCCGAGTCGAAGTTCACCTGCTCGGAACAGTCGCTGAACACGTTGTCGTCTTTCGCTGCGACCAGGTGGTTGGTGTTCCGGGGCTCGGGCGGGGCCTGGGGCCTGGAGGGCGCGCTCACTTCACCATTGTGGTCCAGGACGGGGAGGGAGAAGTTTTCGGCCGGCGCCATGGTGTTCTGGTTGTGGACCTCGACCTGGTGCCGCCAGATGCTGAAGGAGGACTTGAAAGTGCGCATGCACTCGAGGCACGTCAGCTTCTTGTACTCACACTTGCTCTCGTGCTCGTGCTTCAGCTCGGGCGAGAAAAACCTAAGGCTGCAGTAGGGGCAAACGGTCGCGTTGCGGCACAGGCGCTCGTGGTTTCCTTGCTCTAGAAGAGAAGAGAGCTCAGCATTACAGAGGCGGCACTGGTAAACCTCCTTGTTTGCTACCGGACTCTCGAGAGGAACATGCTCTTTTGGCTTAGCAATTTTGTGGACGCCAACGGGCCTCTCTCCCGGGTGCATCTTTATGTGCTGCTTGAACTGCGAGAGGAAGCGATAGGCTTTTCCACAGTACGTACAGATGTACGCCCCTTTGGCTCGTGATCGCAGGTTCCGCTTGATGACCTGGGCCTGGGAGCCGCCCTGGCCCTGAAAGCCGGGCTTGCCGCGCCTGAGCTTAATGATCAGGGCCTTCTTAATCTCTCTCTCTCTCACTATGTCAATCAGCTTTCTTTGGAACTTCTCATCCAAAACGGCATGTGAACTAGAGGCTGGTGATGGGTTCTTCACTATGCCGTGCTGTGTCTGACAGTGTGTCCACACTTTGAAGTTCGTGTGAAACCGCTTGTGACAGATGTCACAAGCGTAGGGCTTTTCTGGGTTATGGTACATGTTAATGTGCCGGTGAAGACCTGCTGTTGATCTAAAGATCTTAAGGCAATGTTTACATTTAAATTTTTTGTTTGGTCTTGTTCCCTCCAACTCACCAAATTCATCTTTATTCAAGTCAGAATCTGGAAAATCTGCCTCGAGGAGAGCGGGGCTTGAGCCTTCCTCCAAATTGTCTGCCGACCCCGGAGAACCGGGCCCATCCTCCTTGAGCTTCTTAACCGGCAGTCTTCTGTCCGCCTGGAACCTCCTTTTGGCTGGCAGTCTGCTCATGTCTTTTTGGTCGTCTTCTGTTTTCAGAGAAAGGTCTCTTGTGCTGGAGGAGGCCGCTGTGGCGTCGCCCACGGTGACTCGGATGATGTCCGAGGGATCCGACAGCGGGCTGCGGGGCTCGGTCTTGATCCGGACCTCTGTGACGGGGGGCACTCCCTCCCTCTCTGTCGACTGAGAAGCGCTGAAGGACCGGAGGCGGTGCGGCTGCGGGACTGGAGTCCGGTCATCCAGGGCTGATTTTTCACCGCCATCTTTTAAAGATGACCTTTGAGATAAAGCACAAAACACATTCCCTGGTGCGTCGACTGACACTGAAGATGACCCCTGGGAAGATTTCAAATCTATTGAGGGTGAGTAGACAGGAACCTGGCTGTCCATCGACAATGACCGCCTGAGGAGACTCTTGACAAGAGGGCCACTTCTGTCGATGCTTTGGTTTCCAGAACCAGACCCACTGGATGGGATCACTAACCCCAGCTTTGAATAGTACAGCAAGTTTCTATCTTCGCCAGGACCACTTCCTTTGTTAGTTTCTTTCAACAGATACGGAGTCTCTGATGAGCTTCGAAGAGACAAAACAGGTGGCCGTGGTCTTTTCAAAGCCAGCTCTATGGCTTTTCCCTTGGGCAGCTGACCACTCATACCAGGTTTATCATCCCCTGCCTCTCTGTCTTGTAGCGGCTTTGAAGGCAGCACTGCGTTCCTTTTCCCCAAACTGCTTCTGTTAGGATCATCCACAGATGCAGAATGCTCGAGAGACTTTGCATACCCTACAGAACTATCTTTTGGCCAAGTCTTTTCAGTCAATGACAAGTTGTGCAGCGGCTCCACCGGTTTGGGAACATGCGGCTTGCTGGTGCTGGTCCTGACGGCAAGGTTCGGTGCAGGCCGGGAAGTATGGCTTCCGTCGGCTGGATGCTGACTGACAGTTTTCCCTTGTGCTTCGTTTCTACTTTGACAAACAATGACACTTCTCTTTTGAGAACTGTTTTCGTCATCTTCTATGAACACTTTCTTCCTGTTGGGACATGCTGGAAAGGGGGCTTGAGGTGTTTTAGAAACGATGTTAGTCAGAAAGGAAATCCCAAGGCTGTAGCCCAGTTCTTGCACAGCGGCAAGGCTGCCTTTCTCAACAAACAAAGATGAAGAATAAATGTAGTTCAGAACGTTATCGAAAGCATCTGGTTCACAAAAGTCAAGCTGAAATACAGTTTGTGACTCATTCTCCTTATTTGTGAATAAACTCTGAAAGTATTCACTGCTGGCAGCCAAGACATTTTTATGAGCTCGAAATTTCTGGTCTCCGACGATCAGAAGCACGTCACACAGCTGTCCTTTGAGGCGCTCCTCGTTGAGGGCACTCAGGAGAGAGATGGCGTGCGCTGGGTTGATGTAATGCAGTAGTCCCTCCATCGCCTGGGCTGATCTGAAAGACAAAACGTGACAGCGTCACGAAAACGCGGGAGGGCTCCTGAGGTGCAGTGCTCCTAGGGGCAGGAACACTAGCTGTCTTTCCGGAGGTGCCAAGAGTTAGCAGATTACAGGCAGACAAAAGCTTTCTGGATGAACAATCTTATTTAAACAACACAGAAAATACAAACAGACAAGTTTTATGGCTTATGTAGGTCATCAATCATTAAAACTGAAGAATTTTAGGAACTGAAGACAATAACAGGCATTTTTATAACCTCAGAAGGCTCCTGGTATGCAGGGAAGCAACATCTGAAAATAAAGCCTTATTATTTAGGGTCCTTATCCACTTGATGCTTGGTTCTATTCCTCATTAGTTCAGAAAATACGTATGAAATATCAAAACCCCTACAGTCCATAATTCTGAAAGGAAATCAGTTTTACTACTGGATGTAATTAAACACAATGTGAATTGTTAACAATGGGTTGTAAAGTAGAGGTCTCGCTAGACCTTTAAAAATAGGTAAGAATTTGGAAAGAGAAAAATCATTTGCTAATTACTATATCATCAAAGGTTAACACAAAGGGTTTAAGAAAGGTTAGAAATAGTAAAGAATAAAAGAGTTTGTTTTCTTTCTTATCTAAACACCTTGCAATCTACTGAATTTTCTTACCAAATTACACTTTCAACAACAGCACAAAGGAAACTTTGGCCTGGATCTAAACTTCATTGTTACTAAGTCTAAATCCGGGTGTCACTTGACGTCCCACTGAGATTCTCTCCAAATCTAAAAGCGAGACACGAGGGCCTAGCAGCCGAGGGAGGCTCTGGCCCAGATGCTGGCTCCTCCCTGTTGTCCATCAGCCTCTCTCTGATTATCCAGTCCCCACGTGAGTTACTCCCACTGGGAGTCACGACTGTGCCCTCCTTTACGGTTGCTGCAAAATTCACATGAGCTAGCATCTCGTACATAGTAAGGACTCAACGAATATTGTGCAATTAATTTTCAGAAACTGCAGGACTAACAAGCACTTAATTCAGTATCAAAGCAAAAGGGTGCAGATTCACCCCACCCATGCCCTTGATGAAGATGAAGTTATTTTGTATGGAGACAACGCCCGATTCTCCAGACCCGACCCTTCACTTAGACTTCTGTTATGGTACCAGCTCAGCCCTGTGGTTTGATTTTATAATGCCACCTTTTCTTTAAAATAGTTATGACACTTATTTTTAATATCAAAATGGATTAAAGGAACCAGGACTATTTGTGACGGTTTTAGCATTCTCTTGAGGGCAAGCAGTAGGTGTACCAAACTTGGCACCCGGACACTTGCAGGTTCTCCTTCGGCTTCAAAGGATCAGCTTCTGTTGGTCGACTGGCATCCAGCTCTTCTGAAGAGCCACAAAGAAGAGTGTGCTAGGCCACCAATCTGGAGCGACCAAGCACGGTATACAAATTTCTCGAATTTTATTCTGACTCTGTGCTATGGTGCTGACTCAATTGAACTGACTCAGAGGCATGACTTTGCTTCCGGGGACGAAGCTTGTAGCCCATCCACGAATGAGTGACTCGGTGAGACTGTATCGAGTTTCTGTTCACTCCTGCCTCCCATCATTTCATATCAACGGGAGATTTTAACTCCTCTATTTGTGATTGTTTGTTAAAGATATTTTCCCTTCCTTTTCCTTTCCTGTCAGCCATTTTAATTTCTCTCTTAATCCTAATATATGGTCTTTATAATCACATATCTATTTATGTGCAAAGCAACCCTTGTCATCTTTTACAGAGGTCAGCAGAGAAAGAAACTTATCACACTTAATGCCACACTTATCAACTCAGCTGCATACCAAACACTGTTTTTAGTGCGAATAATTTTTGAGAAAGCTAGTTCAGATGTCGCCACAGGGAAAAGTAACATGCAGAATCAAAGGCCTAGACAAGTACTTTGCAAAAGGGTTTCTTCAAATCAGTTTAGTGGTTTGAAATCAGCAATAGGAAAAATAAAATGACTGGGACAGAGGAGAAAACGTCAGAATGTCTCAAAGGTACTAAGACCAAGCTCTCGTGAAACTCTTGTTCCAGTTATGTCCGTACATACCCACCCATGCAAGAGAGTACAATGGGGCTGAGATGTACGACATATTCCTTCCTGAGCGTGGAGTCAAGACAGCATGAAAGTCAGTGCTTGGGCTCATCAACCTCTCTGAGCCTCAGTTTTCCCCACTGTATAATAGGAATAACAGCAGCTACACATAATGCTATTGTGAGAATTAAATGAAAAAAACAGTAGCTGCTGTCCTTTATTCAGCACCTACAACACACTATAAATTGTGCCAGGAACTCCACATGTCCTTCATTCGTTCACTCATCCAACAAAATGGCATTTGAGAAGGGCTGAAGGAGGCAAGGATGAGCCAAGAGGGAAGAGCATTAAAGCAGAGGGAAGAACCAAGGTAACAGTAGGGCTGGAGTAGAGAGCTGAGGGAACCATGGAAGATGACACTGGAGAAGCACGAGGAGACACCGTGCAGGGCTGGGTGGGCCACTGCAAGAACAGCACTTCTTACCAGGAGTGAAGCAGGCAGCCACTGGAAGACTCTGAGCAGACGAATGACAATGACTACAATTATGTTTTACAAAGACTGCTTTGGCTATGTTGTCGAGAATGGACCATGGAAGGTAGGGCAAGAGAGGAAGCTGGGAGGCCAACATGGAATCCACTGCAACGATGCAGGTGAGACATGATGGCAGCCTGGACGGGCTAGGAGTCCACTGCAATGATGCAGGTGAGACATGATGGCGGCCTGGATGGGCTAGGAGTCTACTGCAACGATGCAGATGTGACATGATGGCAGCCTGGACGGGCTAGGAGTCCACTGCAACGATGTAGGTGAGACATGATGGTGGCCTGGACCAGCTAGGAGTCTACTGCAATGATGCAGGTGAGATACGATGATGGTGCATGGACCAGGGTGGCAGCAGCGGAGATAAAGGCAGTCATTAGGATTTCTAATGGAGTGACTGTAGAGGATAAGAAAGTGAGGAGTTAAGGATGTCTCTAAGGATTCTGCCAGAACCACCGGAAGGATGTCTTTACTTGATTTGAAGTTTGATAGAAAAATCGGTTCAGATTTTTTTCAGGAATTCAGTTTTGATATTTTAAATATGAATAGGAATGCATTCATTAATGTAAGCTTCATGGGCATCCTTTCCTGCTTCACTTTCCCTACAACCCTTCTTGCACTTCTGGGGTCACTTCCCAAATGAACATCTACAACTGAATCCTTGTCTCAGGGTCTGCTTTTGGGGGAACCCAAACTAAGAGACCAAGGGAACCTGAAACCACAGGTGGAGGCTCAGGAACTGTATGAGGACTAAACCAAGTGAGATTTTCTCTGTCCCTGGACAGGAAGCAAATGCTACTCCACATACCATCCGGACTCTATTCCTAAAGGGCAAAACCCAACATTTTCTCACCTTTCATCGTTCAGAAAGCTTCTTTTGCTTTCTTCAAATGATCATGATCCCTGTTTTTGTTCTAAGTAACTGCTTCTAATCCCTTGAACCAAGGGCTTCTATGCTCTTTGAATGAAAACAGCTGGGAATTAGGGAATAAGAAGTCACTCACAGTTGAGTCGGAAGAGAAACAGTCACTGTCCCTAAACATTATTTGGGGTTTAAAACTATTCACTTGACTATAACCTCCATTTAGTTATCAACGAGACCGCCTGCTTGAAAAGCGACAAAGCACGTCCACATTCCTGACACGCAGCACAGTGACTCCACAGGATTGACTCTCCATTCCAGCCAGCCAAACACTAACTGGACAGTTTCTAACAGCTAACATTGGAGTGCTCACGCTGCCGCAGACTACTGTAAAGATTTTTCATGCATTAAACTCACTATTTACAGCAACCTTAGGAGGTACCATCATTATCCCCATTTTGCAGATGAGGAAACTAAGGCATAGAGGGTTAAGTAACTTGCTCAAGGTCACACGGATAATAAGAAACAGAGCAGAATTCCACCAGGTGACTTGGCTGCCAAGGCCACGCTCTTGACCCCTACAGCATACTGGCTCTAGTCACCTCTTTTAATTCTCACATAACCACCTGAGCTGGGCACTGTCATCATCTCTGTTTTACAAATTAGGAAACTGAGGCACTGAGAGGTCAAGTAATGTGCCTAAGGTCACCCAGTCAGTTGGCAGTGGAGCTGGGGGACTGGCCTCAGAGCCTGGACTCTTAGTCATCACGTGACATGCTTCTTATAGCTGGACACCTGTCTAGTATGTGCTAGACCTGGCTAGACAGGCAGGAGACCAGTGCGCCAGCCACGGTCCCACCTTACAGTGCTTGAAGTCTTGTGTGGAATCGGACAAGCCAGTCCGCCATCATGCTATAGCGTGCTCAGCACCAGATGGGAGCGTGCAGAAGGACAGACAGTGTGCAGGTGAGGCCATCGCACTCAGAGGACGGCGAGGTCAGGGAAGGCACCCATCCTATGGAAGAGCTTCCTGAACCAGCAGGAGTCAGAGAGGGTGGGAGCAGTCAGGAAGAAGGGTGAAGGGCATTTCAAGGACAGGAGCAGTGTGTCCAACGTCACACAGACAAGATACAGTCCTGGCTGGGGCAAAGGATATGTAGAGGGGAGGGCGGGTGAGGAGCCGGAGAGGGGATGGAGGCATGAGGGTCCTGGAGGCTAAAGTAAGGCCACTTGAGGAGGAGAGTGACTCTCCCAGCCTCTCCAGCAGGCCAGGACAAAGGCTCTGGGTGTCTGCAGTGACAGGAGAGTGCAGGGCACCTTCACGTTGAGGCCCTTGCTTCTACCTTTGGTTCAAGTATTAAAACTTAAAAACAACGGCCCCTTTCCTAGTCTAGCTACAAACAATGAACATTTTGGACTTTCGTGTTTCAATGACAGTAGGTATATTGACTGAGTTTAACAACTTAACTAAAAATGTAAAATGCTCCATTAAGAATGCAGGCAAAATGTCACAAGCCAACCCAGCAAACCCTCTGCAGCTGGTGGATGTGCAAACTGAGTTCGCAAACCCTCCTGCTTTTCCTGCTCTTCAGCCCTCAGACAAGGTCAGCCTTGCTGCTGGACGTACTTTCTCCTGCATAAATCTCTGGCTTATCAAACTCCAGTTGCTCATGTATGTTTTAATTATGGATAATCATTAAGACAGTGCATCAGAAAGCTAAAAGTTCTCACGTATCAATACATACTGCCCCCGTGTCCACGTCCCAGGCCTTTTCCACTGCTCATCTCGACCTGACTCATCAAGGCAGGAGTTCCTGCTACCACTTTAGTCATGCTGGAAAAACCTTGGCACTCTTAAAAGAAAAGTGGGTGAAATGTGGAAGAAAAGGCCTGTTTATGATTGATAGAATAAGCTGGGAGGAAATCCCCGAGGAAAGCCAGATCCTGAAACAGGGCTGGTTCGCGCACCACTTGGATCCTCGCACAGAGTTTCCTCCCAAACCCCGCCTGAACTGCTTCTAGTCCATGTTTCCTGAAATCGCAAAATGGGAGAATCTCTGTGGCTAACAACTCATGGAAGTCATTACAGCTCCATGGAAAAGTCTTTCAAATCAGCCTACCTGTCGCCAGTCCTGGCTGTGCCACCTATTAGGTAAGTAACCTGGTAAGGACCACTCGGCCTTTCTGATACTATCTGACCACAGAGGATTTCATGAAGAAGACAAGACGTAACATGTTTGCAGGCTCCTAGTAGATCCAGTGTTTCCTATATGGCAAGCACGCATTTTACTTCCTTCCTCTCTCCTTTTCCTGAAGGTTTACGTGGGCTGCTATATGTCACGTATCACAAGAGATGAGTGAGCTGGCCAGCTGCTTGTTCTCCAGCAGCACACATTCCCTGGGAGAAAGACATGTAAAAATAAAATACAATGAAGAATACAAAAAGTGCTAGGAGACTAACGACTTGAGGAAGCAGTTAATTTGGCCAGGAGGTGGAAGGCGGAGGAGGAGTGGGGACAGCTCCTCACTCACCTGACTGTGGCGTCATCCCAAAGCTTCCACTCCTCGCATCCCCACTGCAGACGCTCTTCAGAAACACACCTCCGACCCGGCCAGGGGCTAAGCCTGCCCCGGCCCGAAGGTCCAACCTCCCAGAACAGCCACAAAGCCCTTGAAAACTGGAGGCCAGGAAATTATTGCATAGCACGACCTCAAATTCCTCAGGTACTAAACGCTAAGAGGGGAAGGGAACTCATATCTTAACAGGAATTAATTCCATACAAACAATTTCCTCCTATAGCAATGTTAGATCCATGGCAGGGAGTTAAGATTGTTAAGGGGATGGTGGGAAGGTAGGCAATTTGAGAATACAGAGCATCCTGGGGATATAAACAGAAGAAAGCAAAGCACAGCTAAGCATTCAGATAAAAGGACACTAGGTGGTGAGTGAGGGGCCCAGAAAGGGAGATGGGAAGAGACCAAAACAACCTCGCCGCCTTTCAAGTTTTGGAGACTAAAACTCAGGCTGGTACCAGGGCTAAGGTACATTAAATATCAAATTTGCTCCAAGACTAGCCAACAAACCCCTTACTACCAGTTCTATAGGAAAATGTCTCTTTACCTCCAAAACATTAACCCAAAACTGAACTCTGGGCACACAATCGTTTGGAATGTTGGGGACTGCTTATGTAGTCCGAACCATGACACTGGACAAGAGGAGGAACGCCCATAACAGAAAGCAAACACCTAGTGAGAAAACCAGAGCATCCACCCACATTTGACTTTGGAGCATAAACACGCACACAGCATTCAACCCAACTCTCACCTCTGGATTTCGCCCAGACTCTCTCTGTTTGATTTTACTATTAGATGGTGACAGGAAGTCGGCTCTGAGTTTGGGTCTTATCATCACTCACTAGGTGACAATGCAGATATCCAGAAATTATCTAAAGCTCCTCAGATTTCAAAGCTAGCCTCCTTTACTTGATCCTTCAAGAGCAGTAATGTCTCTCCCTTGGATCCCATCTCACGGCCTTTCAGTCTCTCTAGGGAAGGTCTCGTTTTGGTTTACGGGGTGCCCTCTGCTCCACCAGCCCGGGGACTACTGCGACAGCGCAGGCTCTTCATGGCACCTTCCTTGATAGAGCAGCCTCTCTCGTCTGGCTCCAGCCAGCCGGTAGCCACTCCTGCTGCCAGTCGAGGACCCCTGATCTGGCTCTGGAAGAAGCCCCCTCGCCCCCAAGTGCAGGCTGATGTGCTGCTCTCCCCTCGCTCAGGGGCAGGCAACGAGCAAGGCCAAGCCGATGAGAAACCTTCTCCCGGGAAGTCGGCCGAGGAGAACAAGAGAGGCAGCAAAGGAGGGGCGCTGATTTCTCCGGCAGTGCCTGAAGACGCAGCTGCTGGTTACCTTGGTTTCCGCCCTTCCTGGCCCAATTCTTTAGCTTTTCCTTAACCCTCCAGAGCAACCCTGTGTCTTTACAGTAAATTCCTTGTTCTATGCAGGCTAGTCTGTCAGTTTCTGTTCTTGTTATTAAAACCCTAATACATTTCCGAGTGGTCTTCCTTCTTCCCCTCATGCCCTCCAAATCCACCCTTCGTAACACCGCTGCTGGACCGAGCCTCCCACAACACGGCTTTGATCATTCATCGGACGTGTACATTAAGTAAACTGTTATTACTTCAACTTAGTGACTGAGTTCCTATTATGAGCAAGACATGGTGAGACACACCTGAAGTGCAGGGGGGCGCAAAACAGACAAGGCCCCCACTTTCTAGTGGGGAAAATCAGATAAGCAAGAAAAGAAACAAAAAAGCTAACTTCAGACTTGGAACTAAATAGGGTGCTGCGACTGGGCCAAAGTAACAAGGGGCTTGGGGAGGACAGTCAGGAAAGGCCTCGAAGTGGTGTTTCAGCTGAGACCTTAGACCCGAGTGAAAAGAAGTAATAATAAAAACAATGGTTCTCCATTAGGTTAAAAAGCAACATTTTAAAAACATGGACTCCTGGGCTTTGTAAACCTGGTTTCCAATTGCTTTTTAAGTGTTTTTTTCCTTGACTATTCCCTTGTGGTAACTTCCTGCTGCAGACACTTTGCCTTGGAGACCGAGCTGCACGTCCTGCCTCCTGCATCACCCAATCCGGGATGTCCTAGACCTCATCTAGCCCCCGCCCAGCACTCCACTCTGGGGAACATTAATCGTCTTTCAGAGCTCAGCTCCAGTGTCAGCTCCTCCATGCAGCCTTCTGTCGTGGGCTGGACTGTGTCCCCTCTCGCCTCCCCAAATTCCTATGCTGAAGTGCTAACCCCCAGCAACTCAGAATGTACGTGCATTTGGAGAGTCTTTGAAGAGATAATTAAGCCATAATGAGGTCACTAGGGTGGGCCTTATGGGCACCAATATGACTGGTGTCCCTATAAGAGGAGGCGATCGGGACACACGCAGAGGGGGAACCACGTGAACATTTGGAGAAGACGGCCATCCACACAGCGAGGAGAGAGGCCTCAGGAGGAACCAACCCTGCTGACACCTGGATCCTAGACTTCCAGGCTCCAGAACTGTGGGAAAACACACTTCTGCTGTTTCAGCCCGTGGTAGTCGGTCAAGGCCGCCCTAGCAGACTCATATACCTTCCTTGACTACTTTCATTTATAACAAGTGAACACCTTTCAAATCCTGTGCTACACTGAGTGGCGGCATTTACATGGTGCTCGTTCACTGCCATGTATTCTCAGCTGCTCGTCTCCCCAGCAGAACCGTTGGCTACCGAAGGACTAAAACTCTGCTTAACATCTTTTGATACTCTTCACAATGCTCAACGGCATCTTGCACAACAATAAATACTTGTTGGTTTTTCTGTACTCTGACACTCTAAATGCAGGTCTGGAAAACACGCCTTTTATTTGTTTTCCTAAAGTAAAGCTGGTCCCATCACTGTCCTTAGAATACCATACTGATTTTTCTATTACTCCCGATGAAATCTGAACTCTACAGACTGGCATACAAGACCATTTCTTCTCTCCACCCTTACTAGACACTCCTTACCATCCAACTTACAAACTTGCACACCCGATTCCAACCACCTAAAATATCTTTGTTACTGTTGCTGTATGTGGCCAACTTCTCCAGAAAGACCCGGCTCAAACATCAGTGTCTTACAAAACCCTCGTGACCTGCTCCCAGCCAGTCGCTCAGTCATCTAACTACCACAGTCCTTGGCCTCTTCAGCAAGATCACCGGGGCTATGCTGAGTGATCTGCTTCTCTGTCTGTCTCCCTCATCAGAGTCCTTAAAAGGAAGAAGGCTTGTTTCCACCTGTGTCTCCCTAATGCTTAGCACAGGATGGCAGCTATCTACTGGGTGCAGAGAGAAAGTATCGAGACCTGGACTTGCCCACCTTTCTGGCTCCAGTGTCTGGGACAGAGCTCAGCAGGTGGCAGCCTTCTTGGCTTTCTGTATGAGCTCTCGTGGCTTTAACCACTTTTGGATGAGGATTCCCAAATCTGCATCTCCCTGGCACTCCAGCCTCTCAGGTACCCACCGAACACTCCCATCACAGGATATCTACCTGTCCAGGATGGTATTATGACCCACCCCCATGGCCTGACCCCCACATCTGCCTGTCCTCACATGTTCCCTGATTAGTTTGGTGTGTGGCCAACCAGCAGTCTGGAAAACCAGAAGCCTCTTCTCTTTCGTCTCTAGCCAGTCACCACGACCCGTCACAGCTTGTTCACAAACAGCTCCAGGATCTGCTCTCTACATCCCCACTGGCTTTGAGGCCAATTAAAACTGTCCCTTCAGTCACCTCCTGCTCAGCCAGACTCCCTCAAGCATGGAGCCCCCGTCTTGTTACCCCTGAAACCCGGCCCCCCCCCCCCCCCCCCCCCCCCCCCCCCCCCATGAACTGCCTGTAAGGTCCTCCAGGGCAGGGGTTGCCTCCTCCTCAACTTTTACACCCACCAAAGGAAGCACACTGTACCTTCAATACACAGCGCTAAAAGGAAGAATGAATTAAACATAAGGCCACTTTTAAGTAAACCAAAGCCCCAAATTCCTACTTTCTTTTTAACATCACTATTTGGGGGCATTTAAATGTAAATGTAACGACTGTCAGTCACCAGAGGTAGATGAGGGATTTACCCCGAGCATCAGAGGGAAGAAAAATTTTAAATATAACTGACAACGAGAAATCTTCCTAAAATGGATTAACCCACTTCCTTGCCTTCTTAAACAGGTACGCAGAACCTAACGCAGGCTCCTTATTGATGACTCAGGGTCATCCTTACGAACAACCGCCGGCCAAGGCTGCAATGCACTGATGCCCTCGGATGCTGGAGGGGAGCAGCGCTGTGCGCTCTTGCACTCAGACGCCCCGGGCTGCTGCGCCGAGCGGGGTCTGGGACCGTCTCCTCCATCCCCGCTGTCGGGCCAGCCCGCGGAGGCCGCGTCTCTACGATCACCCCACTCCACACGTGCTGCGGGGCGGCCCTCTCCAGAGCCACGCAGCCCTGCGGCGGGAGTGCAAGCAGCCGGCGCGGAGGGCCAGGGCCGAGGGCTCCCCCGCGGGTCAAGGCACGATCCTCGTGGTGGTCTGGGCGGTGAGCAGCCCCGACAGCACCACGGGGGTCTCGGGGCCGGGACCGCCCTCCTCGCCGCCTCCGGCCGCAGATCGCGGACTTTCCCAAGTGGGGAACCACCCAGAGCCCGGCGGGGAAGCTGTGTCCGGCGGAGGGGCTGCGCTGCTGCCGGCGGGCGTGGACTCGGAGGAGCAAGCAACCCAGGGCTCCTGGAGGGAAAGGGGCGCGCTCGGGGCTCGGGTCCGGCGGAGGGCCCGCAAGGAGGCGGGACGGGAAAGCAAAGTCAGCTCGGTGGTGGCGCCGGCGGCCGCCAGGCGGGGCCGGGGGGCAGCAGGTGCCGGGTCCCAGCGCCCCGCCGCTCCCGCGCACACCCGCCGGCCGCCACGCCTGCCCGGGACGCGAGCACGCGCCCCGGCCGGAAGGCATCCCGACTGTTCGCGCAGCGGCGCGCGCCGAGCCCGGCCGGCGGCGTCCACCCCCAAGGCCACCTGGCCCGGCGAGGGAAGCCCAGTGAGGGACAGAGCGTGCGCAGTGGCGAGGGCGAGGCCAAGTGCGGGCACGGGGCATGCGCACTGTGAAGGCACAATCGGCTACGTGGGGGCCCGGGGCATGCTCGGTGAGCGCCGCGCCCGGCGCACGCGCAGAAGCGCTCGGAGCCCGCAAGCCGCTGGTGGAGAGAAAAAAGAGAGAAATCACCTCAGAGTTACGTCAGGAAAGGCCGCGTTTTGCGGGGAGGCTGTGGCCTCCCACCGGGCCCCGCCGTTCTCCTAGGGCGAGGGGCGTGACAGTTACTCACCGGTCTTCAGCCGCGAGGCAGACGCCGGGCCCCTTTCCGCTCACACTCGGCTCGCGCGCGCCGCAGCCGCCGCTGCCGCTGTGATTCCATCCATCTTGAATTTGACGTCATCCCACACCAGGGATGAGGTCATCGCAGGCAGCGCTCGTCACGTGCGCGGCGCTGTGATTGGCCGCCGGGCGCCAGGGGGCGGGGCGAGGGAGGTGCGCGGCGCGGGGGGCCGGGCGAGGGCGGGCCTGACGGGAGCGCCGCCGCCGCCGCGTCCTCCCCGCGCCGCTTCCGCCCGGGGCGCCGCCAACCGCCGCCGCCCGCGTGCTCCCGGCGCCCCGCGTCTTCCCCGCGCCGCTTCCGCCCGGCCGGGGGCGGTCGCCGGTGTCTCGCGGGCGGGCCGGAGGGAGGAGGTGGCGGCGGGAGGTGGGCATCGCGGTGGCCCCGAGGACACGCTCCCTCCGACGTGCGCCCCGGGGTCGTGCTGGGACCCACCGGCGGTCGTGGGCACCGGCGCCCGGGCGCGCGCGCGCGCGCGGTGACCTCGCGGGGTGGCCCGCTGCGCGCGTCTGCCGAGAGCGGACCCTGAGCGCGCGCCCTCCCCCACCCCGGAGGACCGCTCGGTAGTGACCGGAGGGAACGGTCAGGGCCCCCGGGGTCCTTCTGCTCCAACAGGTGGGGGTGGCTGCGATCGTCGGCCTCACGGGGCACCTGCTTGTCAACTGTGTGGTCACAGGCCGAGTCCTCCGCTTGGGTGGACATCGAGTTAGGTGATCATTCGGCGGTGATTTTCTCTAATATCCGTTCTCGTCTGGTTATGTCTTGGACTGTCTCCTTGCATGAACATTGCAAGTGCATTAATTAGAAAACTCATTTCCCTTTCAATCAAAGCCAGAAAATTAGCAGGAATGCCAGACTGTAAACACTGACACTAAAGGAAAGGTTTTGTTAGCCAGCTAAATAGGACATCTTGATGTGTTCCCCGAAGCCAGATGAGATCAGATCGAAAGGGGGAGGAGATGCCTTCTAAAGCAATAATAGCAGGACAGACACTTAAATTCCTGGATTTTAGATCCCTCTCGTTTAATATCTTTCAAATACGTTTAATTTTTTTTAAGTTGGGTTTATGCGCAGGATCCCAGGTAAAATAATTTGTGAGATGTTTGGGGAGTATGCATAAGAAATAATCTTTCATTTGCTTGATAGAAATTAACTACTTGTTCCTAAATTCGCAGCTCTGTCAGTTGTTTTGGTTTCCTTAATTTTAAGAGGACTCCTAGTCTGGAAGGAAGAACCTTGCACCTAGAAATTTTCTCCGACGACTATTTAAAAGTTTAAAAAGCATCTGTATTTTGAACTGAGTGGCCGTAGAGCAAAAAGGTGGCTTTGTACATAAAAGAAGGCACAATGCCACTGTGACTGTGAGTCTGTTCAAGGGCCTTGAGTTTTAGCGTCCCCTGCTATCGGGCTCCGGGAGCACGTTGTCATCCTCATGTTACACCTGAGAAAACCGTTGCCAAGGTGTGTGTCGAGAGCCAGAGCCAGAAGCCAGGTTTCCTGGTTCTCAGAGTGCGTGCTATGCTGTGTGCCAGAGCCATCTCCTTCCACCGGTGTTCCTTTCTAGCTGCCTCCGGGGGTACACGTCGCTGTCTCCCCTTTAAGCCCCGTGGTCAGGTTTTGCCCTTGCCATTTCACTGACTGCTCAATCCCGCGGAAGCCTTCCGCTCTTTCTGTTGACCTCTGATTTGTTACCCTTTACCAATTCCTGCTTCACACCCACTTGCTTCAGCAACACCTCATTCCCCCTGATTTTCTCCATCTTCTCTGACCTCTGGTTCGGCCTCCTGCTTGGGCTCCTCTGTCTGCCCCCGCCCATCCTGTCCTCTCGCTTTGGGTTCCCAGGGTTCTGAACTTGGCCCTCCTGTTACACTCACCCAGTGCAGTCTCCGCCATCACTGGGACGTCAGCCCAGCTGCCCGAGCCAGGACCTGGGCACCACCTCTGCCCCTCTTTTGTCATCAGTATCCAGCCTGTCACCGAGTCCACTCCATCTGCCTCCTGGATGTATCTCTGATAATGTAACCACTTTCCGCCCCAAGAGCCTCCTAACTGCTGCCCCAGCCTCCAGGGATTTTCCCTTTTAATCCACCCTCGTATTGCAGTCAAAGTGATCTTTTTAAAAAGCAAAAGGGGTCATGCCACTCCCTTGCTAACATTTTTGATAGCTCTCAGTTGCTCTAAGGATCACATTCAGTCTCCATAATGTGATTGACCAGAGTGATGACTTGGCCCCCTGTCATCCCGTCTCTCCCCCGACACCCACACAGACACACTTTCTCTACACAGTCATGCTCTGTCTCTCACCTCTGGGCATCTTGTGTGCTGTCCTCTCCCCGTGAGCTGTGTCTCCCCGCCCATACCACCACCACCACCACCATGCAACACACCACCACACCACCGTTTTGCCTTGATGAATTCATCTTGCTGGCTCATGTTACTTCCTCCAGGCTTCCGCCAACGCCCTCCCCCATCACCACCTCCCCAGCCTCCTCCTGGGTTTGGTGCTCCCCCTCTGAGCTCCCGTGGCACCTCATCTAGCTTGTTAGAACCCCTGTGCATATGCTGTTGGGTTTGCCTGCAGTCCCCTCTCATCCCGCAGGGGGCTTCTCGTTCACCTCTGCCTGCCCAGTGCCTGGCGCCGTGCCCAGCCTCTAGTAGGAGTGCAACATATATTTATTGCATATTATCCATACCCTGATGCATCGCAACAGGCTCTCCAGCACCGAAGACGTGTATATTTATTTATACACAATTCACATCGTTTTGTAGCCAGCTTCTTATTAGGCATCTGAATCTGGGTAATCCACAGCTATGCACTCAGCAAGCTCCTGACTGAACTTGCTGTCTGCTGTTTCTCGTCCCTTAAACCTGTTCTTCCTTCCCTGTCCCTGTCCTACTCAATTAATGGGGCTGCCCTCGGCCCTGTCACCCAAGCCGGAAACTTAAAGGCTGCTTTAGCCTCCTCGCTCCATCTCTGCGTTCAGCCGTCGCTCAGTCCTGTCGGTCTCCCTCTCCATTGCCCCTGCCTCTGTCCTCACGAGCCCTCCGTCTGCCCTTCCCAGCCTCCAGGGTCTCACAGCCAATCATCGTAGCGACTCCGCCAAGGTCCCGCTTCACTTTTGCTCTTCTTCTTCCCAGTTCAGTCCACTTTCAGTCGAATTTCTCTCTCTAAATGCAGGTCCGATGTTGTCTGCAGCCTCAGGCCTACGAAGTGCTTTCAGGGTGGCTTGCTCTCTGCTCCCTACCCCCCCACCCCCCTCACCAGCTGCTCTGGCCATGCCCGGAGCTGGGACAGGCACTGACTGGGTGCCCTTTGCCCGTTCAGTCTGCTGGCACATCCCGGTTCTCTTCCAGGCGTCAGATGAAGCCCTGCTGGCTCTGTGCTTCGGCTGCTCCGTTCTAACATCTATTCCTGTTACGTACCGGCTGCCCGCAGTCCGGCTTCTCCACCAGCTTGTGGTCTCCTTTGGTGCAGAGACCGTGTCTGTTAACCTGTGTATTCCCAGAGCTTTGGCCTGTCGTTAGGGCTGCGTCCTGGGCCATCTGCCCGCCGATGGCCAGTTTTCCCTCAGAAACTGTGTTACAGTGGTGTCCAATTCTCTGATGCAGCCATGTGTCCCTTAATGAGGGGGATGTTCTGAGAAACGTGTGGTCAGGTGATGTCATCATCGCGTGAACATCATAGAGTGACTTAACCTGGATGGTACAGCGTGCTCCACACCGTGGTACATGGTACTGACCTTACAGGACCACCGTCATACGTGCGGTTTGTCATTGACTGAAGTGTTATGCAGCTCATGGCTGTACTAGGAATTCTATAACTTGGTTTATTTGCATTTCTTGTACCAAACACACATCCCTTTCATAAATTGGGGGAGGAGGTCTATATGGGTTTAAAACCATAAGCCTCTACAGATTTGGAAGTGGGAAGTTTTAATCATCTCTGATTCTCTTAACCATCCATTTCGTTTTGCCATGCATCTAGATGTCCAAATTTGCCCAACCTGTAGGTTGGGAGGTTGTCCTTTTAAAAAATCAGGTTGGGCGGGCTGGCTTGGTGGCATAGTGGTTAAGTTCTCACACTCCGCTTAGGTGGCCTGTGGTTGGCAGGTTCGGATCCTGGATGCAGACGTAGCACTGCTCCTCAAGCTAGGCTGTGGTGGCGTCCCACATAAGACAGAGGAAGATGGGCACAGATGTTAGCTCAGCGACAATCATCCTCAAGCAAAAAGAGGAAGATTGGCAACAGATGTTAGCTCAGGACCAATCTTCCTCACCAAAAAAAAAAAAAAATCAAGTTGGGGTAGAGGGTGATATATTTGTTTCCTGTGGCTGCTGTAACATAACAAATTACCACAATCTCGGTGGCTTACAACAGCAAAAAGGATTCTTTCCCAGTTCTGGAGGCCCGCAGTCCAACATCAGTATCACTGGGCTGAAACCAAGGTGTCAGCAGCACTGTGCTCCCTCTGGAGGCTCTAGGGGAGAAGCCATTCCTCGCCCCTTCAGCTTCTGGCTGCTGCTGGCATCCCTTGGTTTGTGGCCTCCACTCCCTTCCGTGGTCATGTGGCCTTGTGTCTGTATGTCAGGTCCCCTCTGCCTCTCCAAGGACACTTGGGAAGGCATTTAGGGCCTCCTGTGTAATCAGGATAACCTCCCCATCTCGGGATCTTTAACTTAGTCACGTCTGCAAAGGCCCTTTTACATATGAGGTCACGTTACAGGCTCCGGGGAGTAGGACCTGCTGCCTGGGGAGGCTGCTCTTCCACCTTCTGCGGATGCAGACCGTGCTCCTGTATGCCTGATAGCAGTGTGGGAAGGTCTGTGAAAAGCACGTGGTACGGAAAAAAGAGAAGAGAGGAATGGGAGCGGGCAGTGGCGCAGCGCTAGGTTGCCGCGTAAATGGATCAGCACAGCCCCCTCAGTGGGCATGCCGCGCCAGAGGCTCAGGGAGGCTCAGGCTGGCCTGGGCCAGAGCTCGCTGTCCAGCGGGGTTGCCGTTGGCTCAGGAGAAGTATCCATCCCACTGGGTTCTCACCGTTGGGAAGTCTTGTCTTCAAACATTATTGTGAGAAAAGCGGGGTATGAAGCTGAAATACGACCCCAGCCAGAAGCATCAGTCTTCGTGTGCTCCCCTTTCTGGTCCTAGGAGACCAAAGACACCTCAAGACCCTCCAGTTTGGCAGACAGCGGACGCTGATGGTAACTGGATTGTGTCAACACCTCCATACCAGGTCCTAGCAACCCGTTTGCCTTAAAGAAGATTGGGAGCAGACTCTGTGTGTATTTGTAACGGCAGTTGTAATTCTGGGTGTTTGATTATGAACTGGGTACAGTAAGAAAGTGAATTTCGATGGGATTTCTTGTGTGCTGTCCTGCAAGTTGCCATTATGAAAGGAGATGAGGGGTGCGGTTCCTTTAAAATCTGCACCGTGGCATCCCTTTGGTAGAGAAAGATGGCCCCCAGCTCCCCAAGGCCGTGCACTGGGGTGAAGGAGGACAGCTGGGATTGGGCAAGTGTCTGCCCTCAGCTGTGGTCTGATCCGCACGGCCACCCTGCTTTTTAGGAACGATCCATCCCGTCTGTGAGGTCATAAAGGCTAGGAGCTGGGGGAGTGGGTGTTGGAACCAGATCTAACAGCAAAGTCCGTGACCTTGCAAACGAGCTGCTCTGGGAGTGTTTCGGGTGTGTAGGGTGGAGTTTGTTAAGGGTCAGCCCTTTATCTGCTTTTTCTCCTAATGGGGAGGGGTTAAGCCAGAGCACAGAGCTTCGGTTAGAAGGTTTGGGAAGGGAGACAAGTGTGTGCAGGGGGGATGAGCTGAAAGGGAGCAGGAAGCAGAGGAGTGATGCTCCGCAGCCTGTGCTGGACGAGTGAGTGAATCAGTTGATGAGCAGCTTAGTCTATAAAGAGTGAGGTATGTGGGCCTATGGGTCAGGTCCATCTCTTGGCTGTCTCGCCTTTTTTTCCCTCCCTGCCGTCAGCATATGACGTACGTGCCGGTCATGCCCAGGCTTTGGGACTGCACAGATGAATACCACATGGTCCCTGCCCTCCAGGAACTGGCACCCTCTTTGGGGAAATAGACGTGAACCATCAACCCAAGTGGCAAATGCTCTGAGATTCATGTGTGCTCAGGACTGTGAGGCACGAGGGCAGGCGGCTCTGCCTCTCCCAGGGACCCAGACACAGGGTGGGCCCCAGGCGCGCAGCGGCCGCACCAGCCCCTGTCCTCTCAGCACAAGGAAGATGGACTCTGGAAGCAGTCAGTATCCTCCTTACCGTGCTGGGGCCACACATCAAGGGGATCTAGCTTCGTCTCTGACGGGAGCTGTGCTCATTCCGGGACAGGCGAGAGGGAGCCGACAGCCGACGTTCTGGATTTCTAGACGGAGACACGAGACTGTGGGAGAAACTTACTGAAGGGCGTTGGTCTGGGTGGCCCTTTGCAAACAGCGGCTTATGCTGTGTGTCTACAAGCGGAATGGTGGTGTTTCTTACCACCTCATTTCAAAACAGCTGAGCACCTCTGTCTGACTGAGACCTGAAGATTCATGTGCACGTGACAAATGGATGGTTAGAAATGCTGACTGCATCTATCTGACCCTGAAGCTATTTTTAAAAGACCAGAGATGTGACTGTTTTTGTTCATTCGTTTCTTTTTCCTTAAAAAAACCAAAAAATCCTGGGGGGCGAGCCCAGTGGTGCAGCAGTTAAGTGCACACGTTCCACTTCGGTGGCCCGGGGTTCCCCAGTTCAGATCCCAGGTGCAGACATGGCACCCCTTGGCCAGCCATGCTGTGGTAGGTGTCTCAGCTATAAGTAGAGGAAGATGGGCACAGATGTTAGCTCAGGGCCAGTCTTCCTCAGCAAAAAGAGGCGGATTGGCAACAGCTCAGGGCTAATCTTCCTCAAAAAAAAAAAAAAAATTTAAAAAAAAATCCTGGAGACTTTAGAGCTTTACTTCTCTTTTAGTGAGAGTCAACCTTGTTGACCTTGATCCAGAACATGAGTCACCCTGTTGAAAACAGAAATAGGGACGTGCATTTAAATGTGATTCTAAAAGTACTCAACTGTACCTAGTCATTTCCGAGATTCATTTTGATATTTGACATGTTTCATGCTATCAATTTGACACACTCAAGTGTCTTAATAAATATTTCCCCCCAAATCTACATTAAATTATCAACTTTAGAACTAGACTTGCTAAAACATTATAGCACTTGAAGTTTGCTTACGAAGCACTGTCATAAAAACTGGGTCAAATGATTTAATGTTTTCTCCATTAGGGAGCAGACTCACCCCGAAAGGTGACTCAGTTGATTCGGTTCACTGTCTGGTTCCCTGATACCTGTGAAATTACTGCTGCTAAAAATAGATGCCCCGGTCCTTTTATGCGTTCTTTCTTTCTAAGGTAGAATTATTGTCAATGTTCCAACGCTGTGGAAATAGAAAGGTAGTGCTGACCAATGACCAAGAACCACAATGATGTCATCTGAGGTTTAACCTAAGTCTGCATGTTTAATTCATTTGACGTGTCGTTGGCTATAAGTCTAGAATTTTCAAATAATGCTTGGAAATATTCCCCCCAATTTTTGACTTATAAAAATCAACTAAATGTTAAAAATAAGATGTTGGGAGTATGTGACAAGGAGGTAAGGGAGAAAAAATGTTTGGGCATCCCTCTGAAATCCGGTGTCCTTTTCCGATTTAGCTCTCCCCTCGCAATCAATGAGCTGGAGTGGCTGATTTCATCTTGATGGCATGCTTATCAAGATCATATTACTGCTATATTATCAGCAGTGTAATAATTAGTCTCAAATTAAGCCCTGTGCACTTTCTCCTGGGATTGAAGTTAGCTCTTCAGAATTCTGTATTAAAACTAAAATCCCAGAGGAAGATGGGCATGGATGTTAGCTCAGGGCCAGTCTTCCTCAGCAAAAAGAGGAGGATTGGCAGTAGTTAGCTCAGGGCTAATCTTCCTCCAAAAAAAAAACTAAACTAAACTAAAATCCCTTCCTAGTGCTCCATGAAGGGGGCTCTCCCTATCTGTTACCAGCTAGTAGAGTGAGTGGCCTACCTTGGGCTCAGGTGCCAAAAAAATCTAAGAGGCCATCAACCCAGTTATGCTACAGTGAAACCATCAGTTGTTTTAGCAGGTACAAACTAACCTTGAGGACAGCACCGCTCAGATACTGTTTTAAATGGGGCCAAATGTGTACAAAAATGTAAAGAGTCCATAAGCGAAATTATACCAGTGATTCATCCCCAAATATGTTATAAAAGACAAAATGTCACAAAGTTGAGCTATTGCAGAGAATATTAATTGAAATGGAAATGCCTTCAAGTCTGAGCATTGATATTAATTGTAGGACGAATGAAGAAGCTCCACTCGGTGGCTGAGAAACCGTGGTCTAATTCTGGAATCAGGAAGGATGAACAAAGGAAGTGCCACTGGTCGCAGCCAATGAAGATGGGAGCCTTAGTGATGTTGCTTGGCCCAACTGGTCTGGCCGAGAGACAGCCACAAAAATACATGTGGTGTTTGTTTTTAAATTTTGTAAAAGTGGCACCAGGAGATGGAACAGACAATGCTGGTGCGTTGGTGCATGGTGTGTGCATGGTGCACGGTGGCGTGGATTACCAGTCCTGGGTTCAAGAGCCAGCTCTTCAACTTAATGACTGGGTGACCTGGGGCAAGTTGCATTTCCTCTGCACCCTGCAGTGTCCTGTCCATCAAATAGGAGTGTGGGCAGCATGCAGCTCCTCAGGTCTGTAGGAGGGTTGCAGGAGATAATGAAGGTTATCGCTTAGCACTGCCTGGCATCTCGTAGGCATCCAACGAGAATCAGATATTGTTGTTGTTATGTCAACTCCCTTCGTAAAGCACTACTTTGAGATCGAAAGCCATTCCCGAGAAAAATCGTCAGATCTGGAGTAAGCACAGATGGACATGGCCCTGGAGCCGATAGCTCGAGTGACCAGCAGGACGCACAGGGTGAAAGGGAATCAGTGTGGGAAATGCTGTCTGGGACAGTACTGGGTGTGAGATTAAACAGCGATGATGAAGATACACAAAAAAGGTCATAAAAGAAAGACCAAACCTCTCACGTGATATGACCTACATGATGATAAATTAACAGATGATAAATTGACTGAAATAATTTGCTCGAAATCTCATATTTTCAGATTTGACAATAAGTATGACAATAGAAAAGCCAAGGAAAGTGAAAATTGGTGCTTACAGGAAAATGCAAAGAATTTCCATACAAATGTATAATGGTTTAAAAATGGGACATCAGTGAAGGTTGCCAATTAAAGCAATATTCAATTTGGGCAAGGTGGAAGATTCCACAATGTGTTTGAGGAAAGGCGTATTAGGGACGCTGGCTGCAGAATCTGAACAGGAGGTTCCCAGCGTGGTCCCAGCCATGGGGAAGACTGTGCCGCTTGCCTCGCCTTGGCATCTTGGAGCAGAGCTCCTCCGCAGCAGGTGCAGTGGGTGCAACCAGCAAGACTGAGACGAAATGCTCCTCTCATCCTTTACCAAGTTAACCCTGATACTCACCTGACACTCTTAGAATTACTTTTAGTAGTGAAAATCATCACTGAATTATAGGAATTGTAAAATCGACCGTGGGGTAAATACAGATTCACTGATAATTGGGAAATTCTAAATTAACTTTCAGGGTTTTGCAATACACTAATGACCCAAAGGATTTTTCACAGAGAACTAGAACTCCGTGAAGGACCTTACTGGCCCGAGACTGACCTACCCGTACTTTGTTGGGGGCACTGATGCATGAGCAAGCCCTGCCTTTCTCCAGAGCAAGTGAGCTGGAAAACGCTAGTCTGTCTTTCAAAGGCCCTGGTTGCTTCTCAGATCCTTCCAACGGACACCCTCCCCCCGCCCCCCCGCGGCCTGGGACACGCCTCCTTGTGTTGGAATGTTTACGTGCCTGTCTCCACTCTGAGGCTGTGAGTGCTGCAAGGGCAGAGCCCACGTCTCCCTCATTTCTAGGCTTGAAGATACAAGGCAGGTGGGCTCTTGGCCAGCTCAGGGCTCCCTTGCTATTTGTGGATCAAATGGGACGCCCCTCTGACAGAGTAGCAGAGTAGCAGAGACTTCCTGTGCTTCTTTCTCAGTCTTCTCCTCCACCCCAGGGCACTGATGATAATTCCATGTCCTGCCCCCTGCCATTAAGTAGAACCATGTGACCAGCTGTGGCTGATGGGTTATGAGCAAAAGCGACCTTTGTCACCTCCTGATTGTTCAACAGCTTTGTTCAGGTGTTCCATGAGCCATTACTGAGCATGCGCCCAGTGGTGGGGCACACTGTGCTGCCAGTGGGGTGGGGAGATGCACAGGGCTCAGGCCCTGCCCTGAAGGAGCTCGGCTGGTGACTGGCACATATTCAAGGGCATCAACGTAAATACACTGTGATAAGCACCTTGAAAGGTTGTCTGTGTCCCAGTTTCTCTTTCGCCCCCTCCCCTATGTGGTCCTCAATCCACTCCAGTCTTCCTGAGTCTCTGCCACTTGTCAAGGTCACTGGTAACCTCCATGCGACCAAATCCGGTGGTCACTCATCTGTGTTCATTCATTCATTCATTCGTCCATCTGCACCTACCACATGCCAGGCACTGTTCTAGCCTCCAGATGCATCAATAAGTAAAACACAGCTCCCTGCCCTCGTGGGTCTGCGCTCTAGTGGAGGGAGACAGTTTGTAGTAAATGCAAATGAATGTCATGCCACGGAAGGTGACAGGTGCTATAAGAATGAGAAAAGGTGCCGTGGGGTCAGCAGGTGTCCCGGCAGGATTGCACTTCTAATTGGGTGGTCAGGGCAGGCCCCATGAGGAGGAAGAGTCCAGCAAAGACTTGAAGCGGCAGAGAGTGAACAGGAGAGGGGCACTGGGGAGTCAGGTCAGGCGGGGCCTGCGGGCCGTTGTGAGGACCGTGCTCTGAGCAAGGTGGGCGTATGGGCACGTGTGAGCAGACCTGCCTTAGCTTCGCCAGCCTTGTGTGAAATAGACCCGTTTGACTCTGGCCTGTGACCCAGCTGGCCGTCTCCTGTAGAAGCCCCGCTCGCATCTTTCGTCCTACGTTCCAGGGGTGCCTCCTTTCCCGAGGGATGCCCCACTCTCTCCCCTCTGGCTCAGCCTCCTCCTCTGCCTCCCTGTGCTGCCGTTCCCCAAGATGTGGTCTTGGGACCCTCTTCTCAGCTCCATCCATATTCCCTCCATCCCTTGGTTTTAAATACTATATATCTGCCTCCGATTCAAATTCGGCTCCAGTGCCGACCTCACGCCTGAATTCCGGATTAGTTCATCCAGCTCCTTGGCATTTCGGTTGGGATGTCCGGAAGGCATCTTACACTTGACATTCCCAAGAGGAATTCCCACCCTGCACTCTCCCCCTGCCCCCAAATGCACCCCTCTCCTCCGGCAACGGAACCACCACCATCCTCTCAGTTGCCCCAGCACCAAACCTGAAGTCCTTCTGGATCCCTTTCTTCATCTTCTTGTCCAGTTTGGCAGCGAGTCTCATCACTTCTGCCTCCAGAACACATTCTGCGTATCTTCCCGTCTCCACCACCATCCACCGAGTCTGCAACGCCAAGTGTCGAAGCAGCTTCTTCTCTTACCCTCCTACAGTATACTCGAAAAGTGATCTTTTCAAATTGTAAGATCATGTCACTGCCCTTCTTAAAGGGAGAAGCTGTTAATCACACTCAGAGCAAAACCCAAACCCCCACCCTGCTGTGTGGACGCTGAGATACACCATCCAGATCCGGCTTCAGGGATGGAGGCTGGTGCCCCAGCTGCTGGGGTGGTGGCTGGCAGACCCCAGGCCCCGGAGACTGCTGAAGACCTCCCCTCACCCAAGGTCGTGATTCGTCCCAGAGCAGCGGCATCTGATGACTGATTACTGTGGGGTGTGATGGCCCAGCTCTCTCCCCAACCCAGGACGGCCCTGAAGGTTCTCCTTGTCTTCAGAACCGCTGTGGGGCTGGCTGAGCCTCCCACTGAGGCTGCCTCTCAGCTTGACTTCTCCGTCCACCTGACCCTGCTCCCTTCCCTTCCCTTCCCTTCTGCAGGGTGGGGCCCAGGAGCAAGCCCTACCATACCTCCCGCAGGAAGTGTCTGCCCGCCAGAGGACCCAACCTGGGAGCCCGGCTCAGGAAGCCTGGCTGTCAGCCCCTGGCCACGCTCTCCTTTCACTGGCCTTCTTTTTCTCCCCTGCTTAGGGGCCTCAGCGTGGGCTCTTTCCTCCACCTGGAACATCTTTCCTCTTTAGTCTCCTTATGGCCGACTCCTCCTTGCCCTCGGTCCTCACCCTGCCCAGGTGTGTTCCCGTTCTCCAGCATTCTCCTCATCGTAGTGCTCGCCAACACCTGGCGCACTCTGAGTTGCTTACTGTCAGTTACCCCACCAAAATTCAAGTTCCACACCGTATCCCTGGTGCATAGAATGGTGCCTGGACGTAACAGGTGCTCAGTGAATACGAGCCGAATAACTGGGGTTGGGAAGGGAGTTCTGGATATAAGGAATGGCGTGTGCAAAGACACGAGGGTCAGAGTACAGCCTGGAACTAGAGGGTTGGGGGCCCAGCTGGAGCCCAGGACTGGTGAGGGCTGAGGTGGGGGCTCTGAATGTGCCCAGGCCTGGACTTCCCTTGGATGACAAGGGCATCGTGTGAGGTTTCACCATCAGGAGAGAACGTTCAGCTTGTGAGGCTGGGTGTGCTGTGGAGGATCGGAGGAGAAGGAAGAGATTAGCAGCCAGGTGTCTTCCACAGTGTGTGTAATGAGAAATGAAAGAAGCCTGAAATAAGACAGTGATATTGGTAATCGACGCAAATATCTGAGAGGGAGGTTCTAGAACCCTGTGACTCATTGGATGGGCGGGTTGGAGAGGGAGGGGGAGCCTGGGCTGACCCCCAGTTTCAGGCCTGGGCAGCAGGTGTACCCCAGGGCCCAGCCCCAGATCACTGCTCCCTCAGCTTCCACTTTCCTCTGTATGCCCTTGTGCATGCTGCTAGCTCCATGCGGAACACCGTGCCGTGAGCCCACCATCCCTGCCTGTCGACTCTTCGCTCAGCTGCGTTAAGCTGTCCTGGAATGGACAGTCCCAGACAGGCCCGGCATAGTCCCTCCAGTAAACAGCTTTTGTCTCAGATGGGGAGGGACTCAAGAACATTAGACACACACGAAGGAGGGGTAATCCGTCTGCCTATGGTGCTCTCTAAACCCGTTCCGAGTCCTGCCACGGTCTGCGTGGGCAGCGCTCCAGAGCAGGCAGAAGTCCAGGAGGGGCGCTTCGAATGCTGAAACCAGCAATTCTTGGGACATGTGACTTGTGAAAATGGAGGAGACTACGTGAAGTCGTGAGTGTCCTGGGAGATCGGGGACGTGTGGTGGACTTAGGCATTCACCCGTCGCCATCAGTGGATGCACCTGGGTGTGGGGAAGGCCTTGGGTTTGAGGCAAGACACGGTCAGAGGACAAGAGAGCCAAAGTCGAAGCCTGCAAAAGGGGGGCAGCAGAGAGGGGCCTGGGCGGGTGGCATCTAGGGCCTTGGTGGGGCGGCGGATAAGCCAGCAGGAGTCAGGTCCTGGAGCTCTGGGATTGGGAGCTGGCTCATCTAGGGGTGGAGAAGACCCTCCATGGTCATCAGCCTCTGGGGAAGGGGGGGGTCCAAGGACAGCGCAGAGTGAAGCCCCCACGCTGGCATCGAGGTGCAGCCGCCCTGCAGGAAGTTGGAGGAAAGGCTGTGTCACAATAGGCACCACCAGTCTGGCTGGGGGCGGGGCAGGTGGGGTGTTGTGGCCAGGCACCTGGTCCCTGTGTCCCCCAGCCTGCCATCCCCAAGCTGGCTTCTTGTACACTGACACATGCTTGGGGTCCAGCACTGCGTGGGACTCCCACAGTGGGCCTAAGATCACGGTCCAATGTGAGTAACCCCAGGAGGACTCTGGGAGGCTGATGCCAGCAGAGCAGCCTCGAGCCCTTGGCTCTCCGGGCTCAGAGGAGGTGGGGAAGGTGGGGCAATAGAGAATCAGGAACAAGCAGGCTTGGAATAGAACCGAAAGTGGGGGTGGAATTTCGACAGCGGGAGTTGGGACTGTCCTATCGTCTCTCTGACTGTGGCAAGGCACACAAGGCCTGGCTCAGCCCTGTCTCTCCAGGTCCGCTCCGAGGCCCACAGGTAGCGGCACCCTACAAGCACTAGTTGTGTGTGAAAGGTGTCGTGTTTCAGAATTTAAGATTCCTGTTCAGCACTAGTCCCTGCTCTTAGGGCGTAGACTGTTTCTATGCTATTTTACCTGCATTTATTTCTATAGCATCACAGACCGGACAGCTTAAACGATAGGACTTTGTTCGCTCACTATTCTGGAGGCCAGACGTCCAAAATCAAGGTGTCAGCAGGGCCGTGTTCCCTCTGAAGGCTCCAGGGGAGGGTCCTTCCTGCCTCTTCCAGCTTCTGTGGGTTCCGGCAACCCTTGGCTTGTGGCTGCATCCGTCCAGTCTCTGCCCCGTCATCACATGGCCTTCTCGTAACTTGATGACATCTGCAAAGACCCTATTTCCAAATAAGGTCACATTCACGGGCGTTGAGGGTTAGGACTTCGACATATCTTTTTAGGGAACGTAGTCCAACCCACAACAATATTTCCCACGAAAACTTCTAAAAATCATAGGGGGTTATTTTCCTTTCAGGCCCTTGAAATAACAGATTTTTTAAAAATGTATTTCACAAATAAGCGTTGGGTAACAACTGAAGCACGTGTTAAAATAAGTGCCGAGTGTCGGCCGCGACTGTGTGAGGTCTCATTAACGTTTCCAGAGGGTGAAGAATTAAAGCCACGTGTATATGTACAGAAACCTCCTATGTTTTGACTTTATGGCATTCACCCATTCATTTGTTCATTCGACAAATATTTATTGCCTTCTAGGGTCCATGAGAGAGGAAGTGGGATGTAAGGACCTGGTCCTCACTCTGCCATCATCCCCTTGGCATCGCTGGTCCACTATGGGATGCTGTTTCCCTGAGCCGCCCCCACACTTTCCATCTCTCTCTGGTCCAGCTTCAGCTCTGGCTTGAACGCCTGCTGAGTTTCTTTCTCCTCCTAAACCTCCCATTTTCTGCTTCAAATCAGGTGGCTTCCTGCACCCTTCTCCCCATACCCACAAGGGAGACCCACAGGATTCGAGCTTCTGTCTGTGTTTTGCTTGTGCCTGGACCTGGCGAAACCTCCATGGTGATCGATCCCCACTCTGCGTGGATGGGACAGCCGTCCTCAACATTCTTCCTTGGACATGCTCACCGATGGTACTTACACAAGCCCCTCATGCCCACAGGTGACCCAGGTATCCACAGAATTCAGAATCTTCGTGAATGGAAAAATAGCAAATGTCTTGTGAATAATAAAGTGTCACTCATTCAAAAATCTCAAATGAGTGCCATTTTATAAGAAAATGTCCCGAGAAATAGAACCAACAGGATATGTGTGTGTGTGTATATATGTGGTGAGAGAGATTGATTTTAAGGAATTACCTTATGGGGGCTGCTGAACCCAAAATCTGCAGGGTGGGCTGGCAGGCTGGGGACCCAGGGAAGAGCTGCAGTTTGAGCCCAAAGTCTGTCTTTTGGCAGAATTCCTTCTTCCTCGGGGGAAGTCAATCTGTTTTCCTTAAGACCTTCAAGTGACTGGATGAGACCCACCTACGTTATGGAGGGCCATCTGCTTTACTCAGAGTCTACTGATTAATCATTAATCTCAGCTAAAAAATGCCTTCAGAGAAACATCTACAATAACGTTTGGCCGAATATCTGGGCACTGTAGCCTAGCCAAGTTGACACATAAAATTAACCATCACGTATGGCTGGTCTAGTTTTCAATTTACTTTCCTTTTTAAAAACCAGTTAAGTTTTTGTAAGCCTCCAAATTAAAATGAACAATTTGAGAATGTGAATAAATAAACATTACCATTAAAGACGATGATACGTGGGTTTCTCAGACTTTAAGATGTGGCAACCATGCACCGTGCAAGGGGCTCCCAGCCTTTGCTGCGGCTGCTGTAAACCTGTGTTGTCACCAAGGGCATGCCTTCTTCATTTATCTTTGCGTTTTTCCTTATTATTTTTTTTCCCTGATGAGGATAAAAATAAAATGGGATTAATGATAGCATCGCGGTTCATAAGCACAGCAATGGCCTAAAGTGCCACAAGGGTTAATGACATCCTGGTGCACTGGGCATGTCTGTCACTGAGCCGGACGCCTGGCAGACCCGAATCAGAAAACGCTCGGTGCAGTCGGCCCTGGGGGCTGGATCACCCCTGGGTATGTGTGTCAGGGGGCTGTCGTGTGCACTGAGGGATGTTGAACACCACCCCTGGCTCTGGACCCACTAGATGTCAGTAGCAACACCCCCCCCCCCCCCAGTTGTGACAACCAAAAACATTTCCAGACATTGCCCAATGTCCCCTGGCAGTGGCGGCCGCAAAGTGGCCCCCTGCTAAGAAGCACTGACCCAGAGCGTGGGGCGTGGGCATCAGGAGCCAGGCTTCACAGGGAGTGGGAGGAGGCTGGGGGTTGCACCAGGCTGAAGCTAGGAGGCTGCACAGACTGTGCACAGAGAAGAGAGCGACCCTGGCAGAGGGTAGCCGCCATAGCCAGTGTGGACTGGGGATGGGGAAGGTGGCTTTCATGCTGGGACCCTGCACACGCTGCCCAAGGTCTGCTGCTGCCCGTCTGGGCCCAGCCCTGCCCTTCTCGTCCAGCCCCTAAGGGTGGCTTTGCCTCAAGGGCCCACCTGCCGTCACCACCATAAGAACTCGGTTAGGACCAGCCAAAACCCAGCTCCTGCTGAGGGCCCAGCACCAGGGAGGCTTTGGGTCTGGGAATTTCTAAATGTGCCCGCTGCATGGTCACCTCACCAACTTGGGAAAGCGTGTGAATTCAGGACTGGAGAATTACTGGATCCTGCAACAGCATTGATGAGAGGACTTCACATACCTGACAACGGATCCACGCTCCCATAGCACTGGGGTCTTTTACCCAAAGAAGGCTTCTCGGGGGGTGGGGAGGCATGTGTGTCCTACAGAAGCTCAGGGCTCCCCCACGGCATCATTAGAGGTGACATGAAGGAAAATGGTTAGAACCCACATGTTGAGATGCTGCCCACGTATGCCCCATCCCCCGACTCATCAGTAGCTGGGATAAGAAAGAGCAGCACCTCCATTTCTGAAAATGGGCTGAGCAGACACTTCACCAAAGAAGAGATACAGGCCCCAAATAAGCACGAAAAGATGCTCCACATCATTAGCCACTGGGGAAATGAAAATTAAAATGATAATGAGATGTCACTACACACTTAGGAGAATGGCTAAAATTAAAAATACAACAGGGGCCAGCCCCGTGGCATAGTGGTTAAGTTCCCGTGCTCTGCTTCGGCAGCCCAGGGTTCACAGGTTCTGATCCCAGGCATGGACCCATACATCGCTCATCAAGCCATGCTGTGGTGGAATTCCACATACAAAATAGAGGAAGATGGGCACTGATGCTGGCTCAGGGCCAGTCTTCCTCACACACATACAAAAAAATATTGACAACATCAAATGTCAGCAAGGATTCGGAGCAACTGGAATTCTCACCCATCGCTGGTGGGAATGGAAAATGGTGCAAACACTTTGGGAGACAACTGGGCGGTTTCTCACACATACCTTTCCTCCATGACCCCGCAAGGTCACCCCTAGGTATTTACCTAAGAGAAAAGAAAACATCTGGCAGCTTTATCACCCAAACTGGGAACAACTCAAATGGCCATCACCTGGTGCTTGGATGAAAGTGCCACGTCCACACAAGGGAATACTACTGTGCAGTAAACAATTCCTGACACAAGAACGTGGAGGAGCTCAGGAGCAACATGCCAAGTTAAAGAAGTCAGACGCTAAAAGCGACACGCTGTATAACTCTACTTATAGACATTCTGGTAAAGGCAAAACTATAGGCCATAAATCAGGGGTCCTGAGGCTGCAGGAGGGGATTGACAGCAAAGGGACATGAGAGACCTCTTTGGCGTGACGGGTATGTTCTCTGTCTGGGTGCTGATGGTGACAATATGGCTGGCTGCGTTGTCAACCCTTACGGAGCTGTACACCTAAAACGGATGAATTTTGCCTCCATAAACCAGACTTAAAGAGAAAATCAAAAAGGAGAGCAAAACAAGGTCTCCTCCAGAAGGTCTGAACGCTCAGGTGCCCACAGTCCTGGAGTCTTCTGGAATCTCTCCGTGCTCCCCTGAAAGCCGAAAGGAGGGAGAAATTCAGAGCAATCCCGCCTGAATCTTTGTTTCTGGGTTTTAAGTTTGAGGTGTGACCGACATGATCTCTTTACAACTAAGAGGTAATGAAGTTGCTGTGACTGCTGGCGTCCTTTCTGCGAGGATCAGCCCTCCAACAATTTGCTGGAAGTTTAGTACAGACACTTTATTTTTCTGTAAACAAGGGTATTAGGAAACAATATTTTTGGCAAGCATTGCTTGTGAAGACTTGTTTTCTTTGGACTATTTCTATAAGCAGAAATGTGAATGGTGAAATCAGTCACTAGTTTTGGTGAATATTTTTGAAGTGAAGAGTCAAAACTTTGACCAATGCGATGATATTTATATACCTTGAAATATAAAGTTAGGAAACTGCCTCTGTTGGGAGTCACCGTTCAACACGGAGCCCTCAGAACAGGGAGCACCTACCTTTTCTGGAGTCTGCCAGAGTTCCCTGTTCTGTGCCTCTGGACTCTTCCCTATCAGATGGCCCATCCTCAGCCTGTAGCCCTGCAGAACTGCCCTGTACTGTTGTGCAGTGTGTGCACTGCATAAAGGTTCTGACTGAAGGGGGCTGCTCTAGCTCTGCTTGTGGGCTGGATGCTCATGGAGCTGCACGTGCCCAGAGCAGCAGCTTTTCCTAGCTCACACAAAGGCATCATATCGGCCAGGAGTGGTCGATAAACCAAAGCATTCTAGAAGGTAGGAGTGATTCATGGTGTCCAGTGCTGCAGAGCCAAGAAAGAGGCCGACTGAGAATAGAGCACCGTGTAAAGCAACAGGGGCATCATTAGTGATCTTGAGATTTGTTTTGGGGGAGCGATGGAGGTGACAACCTCATTCAATTTGGTTCAAGAATGGGAGGAAAGGAATTAGGGCAGCAAAATGTGTGTGTGCGTGTGTGCGTGTGTGTTGGGCAGGTCTGGGAAACAGAGAAACCAGGACTGTGTCCAGCCAGTATGTGAAGTGCACGGGTTTCGTGGTTCTATGCGTGGGAAAGAGTCTAACCGGTGGGTGATTATTTTTAAACGAAACAGCACATGAGAAAGCGCTCGGGGCTGTGCTGGGCACGTCTGAAGGCTCCATCCACGTCAGCTGTCATGGTAACCCCACAAGCAGGGACGTGCGCGTCTCCCGTCTTGCTCACATGCCACAGAGAACCAGAAGGCCTGTGCCTTCCTTCTTCAACATGCCTGTCTCCTGCTCTTTCCTTCAGCCCACAGCCATAGGCCATGGCTTCTAGCTTTGAAGAGAGAAACCTCTGTTCTTCCAGAGCTGGCCCGGGTAGGGACTGGGGGAGGCAGAGGTCCCAGAACTGGCAGAGGTGGATGCTGACTGACAGGCAGGCTGAGACGCTGTATGGTGGCAGTGAATTCTAGTCCACGTGGTTTAAGGACAGGAAGGACTCTCCTGGGAAGACTAAGATGTGGGGCACAAGAGACTCTGGCACCCCCATTGATGCATGACGGTTTGAGTAAGAGCTCAAGTATTCTGAGGAAGCGCCCAGGGTACTGGCTCATGGACTTCCTCCATCTCCATCCTCCGCCATCGCTTCTTCAGTTCCTGGGTACGTGGGGCGGCCATAAACTCTGATCACACGGAGGATGACCTTTACAGGTTGACGATGTCCTTGATGACATTCTCGATGCTCAACCTCTGTTTCCAGACGTGATGAACGCCCCGTGCACCAGGCTGTGTGAATGCACGACTGTGGGATTATTTCTGTCTCTTTATTCATCCTTAAACATCTTTTGCCATTTTAACCATGCAGCCTTAAAAAATGTTTTTTTATAGAATAATTGTCTGAGCTCAGAAGAGCCAGTGGTGTTACTCATTGTCACCGAAACCCAGATGGTATTTTTGTTCTGTGCTCAAATTGGCTTTGGCGTTTCTTTCCAGGCCCTGTAAGCGCCTTAAAATTTCCATTTATCGGGTCAAGCTGTTCTGTAATCAACCAGAAAGCACAAGACACACGTATTTCTTAATCTCTTCCAAACTGAGAGAGAGGAAGATTTTTTAAAAAGCACATATAAATTTATATATATTCTAAGAAGAGGAAAGGAGGAAGCTGTCTTCTAATATTCCCATTATAACTCATATTTAACAAAAAACAGTTTGCAGATGGCTGAGGACAATGGGAGACGAGCTGTGTCTGGCTAAGTGGAGACTAGAGCCGCGTCTGGGCCTTCCCTCTGGGCAGGGCGGGGATGGGGCCCTGGGTGGAACACAGCCGGTCAGGACTCCTGGATCAGAAGGGCACAGTGGCACCCCACGAGGCTGGTCAGCCCGTCAGTTCCTCTTGGTTCCCAAGAGAAATTCACAGGACTTGGGAGATGGAAAGGACGTGGAGGTCTTCTAGCTCAGTTTGCTCATGGTTCAGATGGGGATCCCAGGGCACACAGCCTGGGGGCAGCGCCAGAATCGGAACACAGACCTTTGACTCCAGGGCTCCTAGCTGCTAGGGTAGGAAAGGTTGGAGAGAGCCCCCTGCCTGTCTCCCATCTTCCAGGGAACGTCCCCTTCTGTCCTGATGAAACAGTCAGTGACCTCCTCCTGGGAAGGTGAACTTGGATGTAGGACACCAAGGTGCCAGGGCTCCGGGAGTGGGCCGACCTTGTCCTGCAGCTGCCTTTTCCTTCCCCAGCTCTGGATGTCTTTGCAGACACTGGTCCCGGAGCCACCTGGCCCTAAAGTCATGGAGTGTAGAACATTCTTCCTGACCTACGATACGGCTTCCATCCATTTCCTTCTGAATATTTGCAATGCAGAGAAAGGTAGCGTGATTCCACATTGCAAACTTTGATTTCAGGGCTCCAGGGCCTGCACAGGTGAGCTGGGTCCCTATTCCTGCAAACTTGGGGGTCCGCCTCCTGGGCTGGCTTTGCGTAAGAAAGCGGACACGATGCAAATTGCTGTAGACCGCGGGCTGTGGCTGATGTGAAAGTCTTTACAAGGAAGCTGAAACTCAAGATGAGCAGTAAATGTACATCAGGATCAATGGTCCAAAGTGGGAGCTCCTGCACTCATCTAGAAAATGACAGATTCCCTAAAAGGAATCCCTTTGTTTTTCTAGGAACACCAAAAGCCCCGTAGCGGAACCCAATCACCTTCCGAGGCATTGAAGCTCTGCTTATGACAACTTCCAGGACCAATCCTTTGAAACAGATATCAGTGGACCTCTGTTCTACTGAAACAGAGATGAGTAGAGGAAATGTTTGCAAAAATATTGAAGCGTAGTCCCATTAAATTATTAGCATCATCTTAGAGATGGTGACAGTAGCGAGGTTTTGGGGGATGTTGCAGGCTGAATTATGTCCTCCGCCCAAATTCACACGTTGAGGTCCTAACCCTCAGCATCTCGGACTGTGTGGTTATTTGCAGAAGAATTCTTTATAGAGGTGAGTAAGTTAAAATGACATCATTAGGGTGGGCCCCACTCCAATCTGACTGTGTCCTTATGAGAAGAGGAGATCAGAACACAGACACATGGAGGGATGGTCGTGTGAGGACGCGGGAGAAAACGACCATCTACAGGCCAAGGAGGGAGACCTCAGAGGAACCAGCCCTGTCCCCACCTGGATCTGGGGCTCCCAGCCTCCAGAACTGTGAGGAGATAAATGTCTGCTCTTCAAGCTGCCCAGTGTGTGGTACTTTGTTGTGGGACCTGAGCTGACTATGATGGGGGTAAGGCAGTCGGAAGCAGCATGACTTCAATTTAAAGCCCTACAGATGCTGCCAGCTCCAGGCCCAGGGTGACAGGCACAAAGAGAGTGCTGATGAACACGTGGGCACTATGATCGGCCAACAGTTGGGGCTGTGGATACAGAAACTGCATCACTGCCAAAAAAAGACAAGGGCCACCTCGCAGTGCCCCACCACATGCCTTGCCCTTATCAACCCCTCCTACACCTAGGAAACCACTCTCATCGGCAACTGCGGCCCAAATCTCTTCCCACGTTAACTGTGGACACAAAGGAAGAGAACTGCCATGATGCTCGTCTGCAAACACTCCTTCCACAGGACCACAAGTACCCGGGAGAGATTGCTGGCACCTTCCCCACCCCCAACATCTACCCTCCCTTTCTTCTGAGGAATAGAACTCCAATTTTATTCAGGGTGGACATATGCCCAGCTAAAGGACTGCCTTTTCCCGTCTCTTGGCCCTCGTGGCTCTCATGTGATGTTCTGCCGAAGAGATGTCCATGGGGATGTGTTGTGGGGATTCTGGGAAGTCTCCTTCAAAGGGAGGAGGCACTTCTCTCACATCCTCCTGCTTCTTTCTTTCCATGGCCTGGAATGTGGATGCCACGGCTGGAGGTTCAGCAGCCATCTTGTTCCATGAGTTGACTTGAGAAGAGAAGCCACATGTGACAGAACAGAAAAATAGAAGCATGGGGGTCTGATGACTTCATGAAGCTGCCATGTGTGCCCTGGAATGCTTGCTTTCAGACAGCTTCTCTGTGTGAGCATTAAACCTTTCTGTGTTTAAGCCACTGTAGTCAGATCTTTGCTATAGTCAGCTGAACCTGATCCTAATATTTTCCATGGATCAACATCAAATGAAGACACATTTGTACAAAGAGGTTTTAAAAAAGTTCATGAGCATACATTTGGTGAATAAAAATACCACCTTCTTTTCTGCTAGCCCTGTGGGGTCTGACAACCATAGAGCTAAATGGGACTGGTGAACTCAGATAAACGGGGCATCCTCCTTGTTCCCACGTTTACAACTTGACTTCCTTCCTGTCCAGGATGGAAACAAAAGCCCTGAGTGAGCTCCTCTGTCAGCGGCTCTGGAGCTCGGTGCCCGGCTAATCACCCAGAGAGAGCCCTCCTGGAACCCAGGCGGCCGCGGACCTTGGAAGTGGTGAGGAGAGCCCTGTCGGGAACGTGGTGAGCAGCTTAATTCCCTTCTTCTGTGTTTTCTTTTCCCGGCTTTAGCTCGATCTTAATCCACGTTAGCATTTCCACGTGTTTGCTCTGTAAAACGAGTGGCTCTGGAAGTTGGTTGGAGCTTTGCAAATCGGAAAAATATGTGGGGTGAAGGAAGGGGTGAGACCCGGGTGAGACTAGACCTGGGCAGGGGTCCGGGATCCACGGCCTCAGCATGGCCTGCGGGTCAGCCCGGGGTGGGGTGGGGGCGTGGAAGAGACCCCGAGGGCATCCCGGAGGGTCAGCCATGCAGGAGCCATGAGCCCAGCGGGCTCTCACTGAGTGTTGCTGATCCACTGAAGGTGTCTGTGGTTGAACCCGACGACCTGTTTCAAAGTAGCAAGCTGCGCATGCGCAGCTGGGCGTGGCATCCTCCAGGACGCTCTCCTTCCTTCTCTGAGAGGCTGGAACGCTTACACGTGCTGCCAGGACCCGGAGGCGGAAGCGGAGGTAAACCCGGGGCTGCTCTGGTCTGGCCACGCCCCAGGGGCGGGGATTTAAGAGGCCTGGTCCTGGGAGGTAGTCTTCCGCCGCAGGCTTCCGTCTGGGGGTCCATGTCCTGGCTGAGGCTCAGCGCTGGGGGCCTGGCTCCATCTCCCCTCCCATCCCACCCGGGACAAATCTGACTCCGCAGCTTGCCCAGTGCTGATCCAGGCGAGAAGCTCTTGGCGCGGATGTTCCCAGGACTGGCGTAACCTGAAAGACAGGTGCTCTGCCTTTGGGGTAGTGGCCCACCCTGAGCTGCCTTCGTCTCCAGGAGGGCGGGGGGGGCGGGGTGGAACCCCTCTTCCCCAGCCTCTTCCTCGCTCCTGTGTGCGCACCGACACGGCTTCAGACTCACCACCTGGGCCCTCGGTTCGAAGCTCCTTTTAAAACACAGAGTCCCGTGAGTGACCAGATAGCACCGGTTTGCAGAGTTTAAAAGTTTTTTTTGAATGTGTGCACAGCTCATCAGCGGCCTGTTGAGCAGCCTCCAGAACGAGGATGGAGCCCAGGACGCCCCTGCCCTGTGGCGAGGGCAGCGGTCCCTCCCGCAGCAGCTCTCAGCCTGTCTCGGCAGTGGTTAGAATGGCCCGCGGAGCTTTCCATAAGCCCGATGCCCAGGCCGCACCCCGGGCCGAGCTTCACCGTGGGGCGCAGCTCCCAGCGACCTCCCCACTGGGGGTCTCTCCTGGCACAGCCATGGGCGGGTGGGCATCGGAGCAGCTCCCGGCTGGCAGCTCGCAAAGCCCGCCTTTCGAAGAGCCCAGCCTGTGGCCGGGGTCTGCAGCCAGGACACCTGGGCCCATCTGGGGTCTTCGCTGATGAGCAAGCTCGGGCAAGGGCTTGTTCTGAGTGGGGTCCTCACCTGTGCCCCGGAGGACAGGAGCCCCTTGCAGGCTTCCTGCGAAGACGGAATGTGAGAAGAGCTAGGGGGAGGTGCAGATGCTGCGCAGAGGCTGCTTCAAGGATGAGCCTGCTCTGCTGCTGGGGAGAGTGACACCCCCCCCCTTCACCTTCTAATCTTTTCATAGACTCCGGCTTCCTGAAGCACTTTTATTTTCTTCAAAGGATGCTCAATATTTTCTCTCTCCAGGTCACTTTATTCAGGCCCTTGTCGCCTTGCCCCATAAATTCCCCACCTTCCCAGCTCTCCCCTGGAGATGGAATAGCCCTTGTCCTCGGCTCTCTCCTTTCTCTGCTCCCGCCCCCCCCCCCCCCACCTGACCTTTCCCATCTCCTGAACTTGGGTTTTTTGCTTTCTTTGAGGCCTTACCCCCAGTCTGGTTCTTGTCCAGGTGAAGTTGCCGGTTCGTTTTAATTACCCTGCTTTTTCCCAGGGTGTTTCTAGTCCCCGGAACTTTCTTCCCCCAGTTCCAAACCTCTGCCTGATCTGACTTTGGTGCTCCCCCACAGGGTTCTGTCGGGGGCACTAAAATACCCTGCATGGGCCGTGACCTGTTTGGGGCAGTTCACTGAACGGTCCTCAGGACCCACTGCTTGCTGTCCCTTCCTTTCTTCGTAACCCCAGGGGACCTTCGGAGGCCAGACAGACAGTCAATGCCATGCATGTGTGGGCATGTCTGTGTGCACGTGTGTGCGCGTGTGTGTCCTTTGCACATAGTGAGTTGCTTCTTCCCTTTCGCCTGCCGGTGTTTCATTCCTGGTGGGCCGAGCATGGCACAGTTTTAGGTGAGATGCCCACCCATCTCCCAGCGAGAGAACAGAAGAAGGAATACATGGATTTCGGCGGGATTTGGTCCAAGAAATCACGAGTGAGAATTTCACATAACTCTGCAGGGAAAGATTTGTATCCAAGAATTTTATAATGACAGTGTTTGGGTGTGGGCATGACGCCCAGCAACGTAAATCATGATGTTTGAATCAGGGGTTATGAAAACTGGTTCTTGAGTTTATAGATGTTGGCATTGCTGCATGGCCAGATGCCATGGCGCGATGCAGTGAGCTCCTCACCTTCGTGGCACGAGTTAAGAGTCACGGCGCCGTGGAGGCCTGCAGTGGCCCCTGTCCTCTCCCTGAATCCCCTGCAGCCCCAGGCTGGTGGTTAGCGGTGCGGTGGGCTGGATGGACTCCCTCCAGGGTCCTCAGGGCCGGCAAGACAAGGTTCACAGTTTGACGCCCTAGGAAGAGTGGATCTGCTGAAACCCTTACCCAGGATTTGACGCACGGGCTATCGGTAGCAGGAACTGGGCCCAGCCTCCCTGCTCTCGAGGCCCAACGTGTTCTCAGAACATAGACGAAGCAGGTCAGTGCTGCCCGTAATTTCCAAGAGATGAAAGATTCGGGGTGCTTCGTGGGAACTCGGGTGCTTGCTGCAGCTCCTGCCTAGGGAGACAGGGAAGAAGGCACTTATGGCCCATCCGAGAGAAAGCAGGACTCGAGAAATTGGGGCTGCAGTCCTCTTTCCAAGAGTTAGAAACAACCCACATGTCTGTCAACAGACAAAAGGGAAAACACGACATGCTCCGTCTGTGCAGTGGAATACTGTCCGCCATTCAAAGGGATGAAGCACCGGGACCTGCAACACCATGGATGTTCTGCTCAGTGAAAGGAGCCAGACACAGAAGGCCACGTACTGGATGATCCCATTTATGTGAAATGTCCAGAATAGGAAAATCCACCGAGAGAGAAAGCAGATTAGTGGCTGCCAGGGCTGGAGGGGGTGGGGGGAGGCCAGGAGGATTGGGGAGGTGATAGCTAAAGGGTACAGGGTTTTTTAGGGGCATGGTGGAGATGATTGATTTAAAAATGATTGTGGTGATGGTTGCCCAACTCTGTGAATATACTAAAAATGATGGGACTTTACATTTTAAATGGGTGAATTGTATGGCATGTGTGTTATATTCCAATAAATCTGAAACAACAACAAAAAAGAAATAGAAGTGGGCCTGCTCAGGTGGACTGTCCAGGTGCCACCAAAGCTGACTTTGGAGCCCACCTGCCTCCTGGACCTGCCACCACGGCCCTCCCTCTCCACGTCTGTTCTATTTTAGAACACGTCGGCCCTACCAGTTAAATTTTTGTGCTGTTGCTCAGTCTTGAGAGAATCAGCCATGGTGCCCTATTGCAATGGCCCTTCCTGGTAGAAATGGTGGAAAAAGAGGCCCCGCGTCACTGGGAGCAGATCAAAGGTCTGTGAACAGAGTCGCTGCCAGGTACTTGAGTGTTGCACAACTGAATAAATGAGTGATGGGAATATAAACAGACGCGGCAGTTCAGTGTCAAGGTTCGTTAGGAATGAGAATCTGCACGCCAGCAAGTTTCGTCTTGAACTGACGTTAAGCTTTGTCAATCACTGCCATTCTTGGCGTGAATCTCATTCTGCCACATATTCTGGATCTCAGAGAATGGAAACAGGCATGATCGCTCTAAATGCTGGTAGGATTCTAGAGTCCTCTTCACATGGGATATTAGTCCTTTCACAGTGATATTTGGAGAGATGATGGCCTGAGAGGTTGAGATGACCTTCTAGAATTTGTCTCCAAAATCCTGCCTCTATCCACGCTGGAAAACCCAGGCTACTTGCTGGCTAAACCGTGGAGCTGATTCTCAGTTCTGCACAGTTCCCCACCGGCTGTCCTCTTCCTTCCCTCTGGTCTGGGGCTTCCTCCTCTTTGAGGCTCTGCTCTGTGATCACTTGCCTCCCCTTGGGTCCACCTGTCATACCTCCTCTCAGGCCCCCAGTATCAGAGCTGGACGCAAGCTTCCCACTGCTTTCTCTACTCTGCTCTCTTGAGAACAAGGACACACATGACTTTTTGTTCTTAAGGGCTGCAGTGGATAGAATAATGGCGCCCCAACAGAGGCTCACATCCTCATCCCCAGAATCCATGCATATGTTCCCTTACATGGCAAAAGGGACTTTGCAGGTGTGATTAAGTTAAGGCTCTCCAGAGGAAAAGATTATCTTGCATCATCCAAGGGCGCCCTAAATGTGGTCGCAAGGGCCCTTAAGAAAGAGGGAGGCAGAAAGGTCAGAGAAGGAGATGTGGTGATGAAAGCAGAGATCAGAGAGAAGATGCTGCTGGCCTTGAAGATGGAGGAAGGGGCCACGAGCCGAAGAATGCAGGCAGTCTCTGGAGGCGGGAAAACGCAAGGAAAGGAAGTCTCTCCTAGAGCTTCTGGGAGGAATGCAGTCCCGCCAACACCTTGATTTTAAACTTCTGACCACCAGAACTTTAAGGTAACAAATTTGTGTTGTTTTAAACCACTGAGTTTGTGGTAATTGTTACAGCAGTGGCAGGAAACAGATTCGTCAGTTTTACTATTGGCCAAGGCAGGGAAACGGGCAAGACTGAAGGAAAAAGGGAGTTGCAAGAAATCCTAAAAGTTACTTGTTCCAGCAGACGCTGGCCTTCCAAAGTATGCACAGGCCCAGGTCTGTTTTCCACGGCTTCTTCTCTGACTTCTGTTAAAGCCTGTTCAAGGAGTTTCCCCATTCCTGCAGAGCGGTCAGTCTTGCCCAACCCTGGCCGGGTCGGAGCTCGGGCCAGACCACCTGGATTGACCGCAGTGCAGCCTGGACTGGGTGGCCTCACCTCCTCTTCTGGGGGGATGCTCAGGCTGGTCATTACCCGTCCTGAGGGTGACACTCCCAGGCCTGTCCTGAGACTCTGGTTCCCCCACACCTTTCTAGGATGTCATGGCTCCAGCCCCTGGAGGCCTGCCTGGCCTTCCGGGTTTTCTAGGCAGCCCGGGGCCTCCTCCGTTGATTTCAGGTGGCTGTGTTACCTGTGGCGCTGGCCTTGGAGAGGGTCGCTCCCTCTGCATGCTCGACCCTCTCCATGCTCTCGTGTGCCTGGAGTTTGCACATCAGCTGGCTAAGGAGGCTGACTGCTGCCTTAGCTGAGGCTCAGCTCTGCCCTCTGCATCCTAAGCCCATGTCCTGGCAAAGCCTCTCCCTGGCCTGTGGGTGATGGAGCAGGAGACAAGCTGCCTTAAGGCTCCCTCCAGCCGTCCCAGCAGACTCCTGCCCCTTCTTGCTTCAAAGCCGACATGTCTGAGTTCTTGTTCCCACTTCACAGCTGCTCTGGTCATTGGACACCCCACTCTGATGAGTGCAGGATGAAGCCCTCTCGGCTCAGAGGATTAGAAGCATCCACTGCCTCACATCCAGTTTGACTCATTCTTGTGCCATTCATCAGACATTTTGTTGACTGCCTGCTTGAGACCAGGGGCGGGGAGTCTTGGTCGTTCTGACCTTTAGGGAGTTTCCAGTCTCGTGGAGAAAGACGACTACCAAATATGATATTATGCAGATCCTTAATTCCGTTGTGATAGGGGTGTGATGAGAAAGTCCAGGTTGTTGCAACTGGACCTCATCCGGCCTTAGAGCCAGAGAAAGCATCTGGGAGTAAGTGATATTTAGGCTAAGAGTTGAAAGTTGAGTGGCAGTGAAGGGGAGTGTGTGTGTGTGTGTGTGTGTGTGTGTGTAATGCAGTGGATTCCAAATATATTTGAAAGGAACAGCATTTGTTCACTCATTCATTTATTCACTTGGGAACTACTTACGGAGCATCTGGACGCCAGGCCAGAGGACAGAGCGTTGGGTGCATGGGGCAGCTGTGTGCAGCATGGACCATGAAGGCAGTGGACACTGGCAAGTGGCCGCCATATCCAGAGTGGAGGGCAGGTGGTAGCTGGGGCCAGAGCAATGTCAGGGAGAGCAAAGGCCCGTTCAGGAGAGGATTCAGGAGGCGGAATTTCCCTGGACTGGATGGAGGCTGATGGAAAATGGGGGATGAGGCCACCTGGAGGGTCATGGTGACTGCCCCCCACTGTCTCCGGCATGAACAACCGGTGGATTGTGGGGTCCTCTAAGGAGGGGAGTGGTGCAGAGCAGAAGCAAGTTGTGGGGAGGAGGGAACCATGGTTCCACTTTGGACACACGCACCCCTGTCCCAGGCACGGGCCCCGGAGGTAGGATGATGGTGGGAGGGGAGGGAATGCCACAGAGAGAAGGCGAGCCTTTCTGGAGACCCTGATGGGGCTGTTGTGCAGCGACAGAGTCCTTTAAACCTATGCACACATGAAAGCTCTACAGTTTGCAGAGCACGGACCCGAATATTGTTCCTCCCGTTGGAGGCTGTCGGCACCCCAGCCATGTTCCCGGCGTCCCCTCCCCCAGAAATCCCTGGCTGCTCGGTGGGAACCATGGCGCACACCAACGGGATTCTGCCTGCATCTGTCTCCCGAGGACAAGGATGTTCTCTGGCCTCGGGCGTGAGCCTGTCCTGCTCATGGGACGGGCTGAAGAACGGTGATGTGAGGTCCCGGGAGTGGCTGCTAACCGACGGGGACAGGAGTTGGAGAAATGCCTCAGCTCCCTCTTGCCTTGTTGGGGCCATTCTGCGGTGTGTTCTGCCTGGTCCCGCAGCAGAGCCCCAGAGGGACTGACCCTTGTTAAAGTCTCTTTCCTCCCTCCTCCCTGTGCTTCTTGGGACCACCCCGCAAACCAGTGTTTGCATGCAAATCCTTGTCTTAGGGAACTATGAGGGAGCGAAACTCAGGCATTAATGAAAGTTCTCCTTGTATCTTATGGTCAATTATGTCCATTTCCTTGGAAAATTGGTAAGGGTGCATTATATCCATTTAATTGAAAAGTTAATAACGGCACATGATTTCAGATTGAGAACATATTACCCTAGGAGTAATGCTCTGTGATACATTTCATCCCGTCATAAAGCGTCCAATTTATTCATCGTGATCTTAGGATAATAAAACATCTGGGGCTAGGTTTTTCTGACATTTAAAAACCTGTTTCTAAATTAATTTGCCCTGCAAAATTGATGCGTAACTGCCTCTTGCCATCTGACTCTGATTAAGTGTGAGGGGGGAGGAGGGGATCAACCCAGTGGGGATGCATCTGGGGCGAGGTGACCTTCCTAACGGGTCTTCAATCACCGTGCAGTGCAGGCACCGTCGGGATGGCCGTGCCTGCTCCAGAAGTCGGCTCTGATCTTCCCGCCGTCAACAAGACTTTCCCCTCCTTTACGTCCAGCTGACCTCTCGTGCGGGGTGAGATCCGAAACGGATAAAAACACACTGGGAGCTGCCATGTCACAAAGCAGATGTGTGAGCATCCTACTCTTGAGCCTGCCGCTGGGAATCCAGACGTGATGAGCCTCAGTCTTTTTAATCGACAGCAGTGGTGAACCAAGACGGTAGATGCTTTGCTGCAATGTGACTCGGAGCCAAGGGCGGGCAGAGACTCTGTTCGCAGTCCACCTTCCTTCCAACGCTCCAGGTTGTGATGTAATTGCAGCCGAGGCAGAATTAACAATAAGGAGCTGGACGTGCCTTAATTCATTATGTGCTTTGCCTGGTGCATTTATTGATTGGTGCCAGCTTGCCTGGCCGGCTTGGTGGGTGGCAGGTGGGTCCCTGCTGGCCCCTCCATGCTCACCTGTGATGCCTGAGGACGAGGCAGGAGCTCATCCCATGAGGAGTCCCGGGTGGGCTGCATGGGTGGTGGTGGGGTCAGGGGGCTACAGATTCTTCAAAGCGGTGCGACATTTCAGAGCACCTGTTTGCCCTTTTGTTAGGGAATGATTGTCTTCAACCCCTACCCCTTCCAAGACAGAGCCCTCCCTCAGGAGCTCCTGACTTGCTGTGATCTAAGGACCCGGAAGAGCAGGGTCAAAACTGCCCTGTGCTGGAAACCATGGGCTGCGTAGTCTCTTAGGGAAATGTGTGAGCCACAGGACACCCCCCGACCATGATGATGGAGGCACATGTGGTGTTCTAACCTCCCAGCTATGGGTTGTCACCATGGTAACTACTTTCATACCTTCATTAGTATTTCCAACAACATTAACAATGACCTTGTCTTCTCGCATCCGTGGTTTCGTTTGGTCCTGGCAAGGACGTAGGGGCTGGGTATTTGTCTTTACGCTCATTTTGCCCAAGAGGAAGTGGAGACCCAGGGAAGTTAGGTGCAGCCAACTAGGTGGTGAACGATGAAGCTGGGACCCATCGGACCTTCCAGCGTCAAGGCCTGCCTCTGGCTGGGTTTCATGACAGTGCCTCTTCTCAGGGCCGTTGTGGATGCACGGGAAGGTAGGCATGCAGGCCGGCCCCAGTTCTGTCTGGTTCCTAAGAACCAAGGGCGTCATTTGTCCAATGGCTGACAAGGACCTGGTGTGGCCTTGGGATCCCACTGCCATTTTGTTCAAGGCTCAAAAGTACGAGCCCCTTGTAACTTGACATCCGGTCCACCTTTTGTATCCTGTTTCAGTCTCTTCCCCACCCAGCCTGCCTCCACTTGAGGTCTTCTGGGCATCTCATTCCAGCCTTAGTTCACCCTGGGCACCCCCTGTGCTGTGGCTTTGACCCTCAGAATAGGCTTCTTCAAGAGCTGGCAGTCCCTGGCAATGGAGGAGATCACAAAGAACTGGACCCCCAGACTCTGTCAGCACACGGATTCTGCCCACCTGCTATGGTCTGAATGTCTGTGTCTCCCCAGAATTGACATATTGAAATCCTAATGCCTGATGTGAAGGCACTAGGGGGCAGGGCCCTTGGGGGCTGATGAGGTCACGGGAGCAGAGCCTTCGTGAATGGGATCAGTGCCCTCGTAAAAGAGACCCCACAGAGCTCCCTGGGCCCTTCCACCACGTGACGACACGGTGAGAAGATGCCGCCTATGAACCAGGGCCTTCACCAGACGCCGAATCTGCTGGCGCCTTGATTTTGGAATTCCAGCCTCCAGAACTGTGAGGAGCAAATGTCCGTTGTTTATAAGCTGCCCCATCTCTGGTATTTTGTTACAGCAGCCCAAGCAGGCTAAGATGTGCTTGTTTATATTTTCAGCCTGGGCCATTCTTGGTGGGAAGGAGAAGAAAGAATTGATTTCACAAGTTGATAATCCGTTGCATAAAAAAGTGCTATTTTTTTGATTTCCTCTCTCTAACTTTAAGGGGTCCTTCTTGGTTACGAGGCCTGAAATTTAAGTATACACGTCCGAACCCAGCCTTTCTCTGGCTCAACCACTGTGTTCATTTGCCCTGTGAGCCATTGTCCCGGCCTCATCCCTACTCATGTCTCTGCCTCCCTCAGCCGGGTGACCACGGGAGGGTGGAGGCTGAGCCACGCAGACCCCTCTCCTGTCCACCTTGGGCTGTCTCCATGCTGCCCTGGCCCTCTGGCTCTTGATCCTGCCAGTTTCAGGGTTTGTGCATGAAGAGGCCTCCGACGGGGCTGGCTGGGTGGGGCGGTGGGACGGGCTGTGGGTGGAGTGAAGGAAATGCCGGGAAGAAGTCTCTCCCTTGACCCGTCAGTCGTGTGGGCCCTGGGACCAGCCAGCTGGACGCACATCAATGACCTTTAGTCCCTTTAGCCTCTGGTGAGGGAGGTTATCCCTAAATGATGTGTGTGTGTATGTATATGTGTGTGCATAAATGCATGAGTGTATATGTACATGTATGCGGAAATGCATCCCTATATGTGTGTGTGTGCACGCACATGGATGTGTATATGTGCGTATGTGTATACATGTATTCACACATATGTGTAAGCGTGTGTGCATGTTTCTATATGTGTGCGTGTGTGTGTATGTAGATATGTATATGTGCATGTGTGCATGTGTGTGTGCGTGGCATTACTATGAATTTTCCCACCTTAAGACTTTCAAAATCCGTGGCTCCCAGGAGTTCCTGCTTTTACTACCATCTCCCTCGCCTGACCCCCAGGCCCCCCACCCCCCAGGGGAAAGCCCCTGTCCCTGCCGTCTATTTCAGAACAATTGAATGCCCGTGGTCCCTGGAGTCTGCCAGCGAGAGCTGGTTCTGTCAAGGTGCAGAATGATCCTCCGGGGCCTTGTGGGAGCACGGGCCTCAGCAGATGGAAGGCCTGAGAATTCAAAATCAGCTTTGTTAGCGCTGAAAACGGCCTTCAAATGCAGGCAGCTCTTCTCCATGGTTGGGACTCGTGGAAAGGGTGCGGCCCGGGTGTGACACCGATTCGTGTGTGAGTGCAGTCTCTCCCCAGTGGCTCTACATTGCTAGCCACACCTGACCGAGGCTGGGATGGCCCCTGTTTGTCCTCCCAGAACACACTGAGAGGGAGGCATGACACGGAGACACAGGGCAGCATAAGCTGGTTTGGCAGCGGGTGGGGGAGAGTTACCTGCCACAGGGTTATGAATGAGCAAGTACAATGGCACCAGTTTCCAGAAGGATCCGAAGGAGCCCTCTGCACAGGGATGTAGGGATGCTAATGGATAAGTGAGCTAAAAAGATCGGGTTGGTTGGAGACGTTTGCTTTCTGTGCAGAACTTGCTGTTATTTAGGTAACATTCCCCATTCCTGCCCCAGCTTCTCAAAGCCTTCAGAGGTGAGGTGGTGGTTCCATCATCGCGGTCACCAGATGGGTCAGGTGACTTTAGCAGGTGTGGGGCCCCTTTTATCTGCACATGACTGCAGTCTCTGTGTCCAACTTTGCCTAAACCGCAGGAAGGCCGGCTTCCCAGCAAGTCTGCAAGCGTTATCTTGTGAGCTCCCTGTTCATCCTTCTAGAACTGAGGCTGACCTCTGCTCAGCATCCACTGCATCTTCCTGCCAGGGACAGGTTGGATGGCTCCAGAAGAAACATCTGCTTCCTTAATTCAGCATCATTTTCAGACAAAGATCCTCATCGATGACTCGTCCCCTCTCTGTGTCCCAAAGTCCAAAGGAAAATGACAGGCAGATTCCGGGATGGACCGGGGTAAGGGCGGGTCATAGCCTTTAAAATTTGTTTTTAAAACAATACGGCAGGATTTAGAAATTGGCAATTGACTATTCCGTGTTTATTTAAAGCAGTTGGAAGCTTTAATGGCAGTATTTATTCAAAACCTGTCGTGGCGAAAAAAAATATTTGGTTTACCAGAGGCTGTGTTGGATGAGGAAGAATTCTGGGAAACCAAAACTGGGTTTCAGCATCTCTAGTCCAAACAGTTGGGGAGCCACTGGTTTCCATGGCCGTCGGGGAACGGGATGAGCTCATCGTGTTAAATCCAGCGTGACCGTGCAGCAAGATACTTTCTACGTTGGGGGAGAAATTCACACCATTTCTCATCCATAGGAAAGATACCTACTGTGCATCTTAGAATTTAGAAGGTAAGTAAGCAATGTCAAGATACCCTGTTAGATCTTAGGAAATTTATTGTGGTTGAATGGAATTTATTTTAAGATCTTGAAGTCATTACCACCATTCTTTATTTTCTGAGCAATGTGCCCCGTCTGAGAGACAGAAAGTCCTCACTCCAGGGTTAAGTCATTACCGTGAAGCCCAGACGAGAGCCAGGTGCAAGGTCGCTGGCTGGCTGCTGCCAAGGGCAGCATTGTAGCCACGCAGTGGACACTTAGTGGCAGATCCGCCACCCCGGCTGCACCGTTATGCTTATTGATCCTGAGATGGTACTTTTTAGCATCCAAGGCGCTGGGCCGTGAGTGGGTAAGGGTCAGAACAGAGCTGTACAAATGCACAGGGAGAGGGCGGCCGCTGTGTCCTGCGGAGTTCAGGGAAGCGATCGAATTCTTTCCTTTCTTCCACGGTAACAATGGCAAGGTCAGATTGATCCGACTGACCTCTTCTGTTCGCTGCTTGTCAGACGTCAGCGACAGACGGCAGAGGCGGAGGGCAGCTCTGCATTCAGACCCGTGGCCGACCTCATTGCTGCCGGGCTGATGTCCTTGGTTAAAACTTTTGTCACCGTTTTCTTTCTTTCCCCTTTTTCCATAGCAAGCATGCCCTAAACACATTGCTTCTCAAACGTTCACATGCACACATGACCCAGAAGTCTTGTAAGACCACAGAGTCTGATTCACTAGGTCTGGGGCCAGTCCAGGGGTCAGCGTAAATAACAAACTTCCCGTGATACTGTGGCTGCTGGTCCGGGGACCAGATTTTGTGTAGCCAGGCCCTAAGCTCCCTTTGACTCCGGGAGACTTCTAGAACTGTCTCCTTCATAGCACTGTGCTGCACCCACATTGGGAGCTGGGAAACACTTGTCCACAATCATGATAGGTCAGCACATAGACATAACATCCCTCACCCATGTAGTGGTATGAACATGGATGAACCGTGAGCTCCTATTTGCAAGAAGCAGAGGAAAGACTGACTCACTCATCAGCCAGGAAGGTGTGGATAAGGGGTGGTGAGATCCGGGCGACAAGAAAGCCATGGAGAGAAACTGGACTCAGAAGACAGACTGAGGAGCTCTGTGCATGGAGAGGGGAGGACAGCAGTGTCCAGCCTGAAAAAGAAGAGTGAAGGGCGGCTTAGGGGAGCTGCGTGGTCCTGGACAGACTCAAGGCCGGGTCCTGAGAACCAGGCCGAGACAACCCTGCTTCCTTGGAGACCCAAGGAGTCTCAATCTGAAGGGTCACCGCTGTCCTCTGCGGCCTGGGATGAGGCTGGTGAAGAATGGAGTGGAAATAGGGCAGGACTGTGAAATAAGCAGTCCTGTTCAGCGCGTGAAGCTGGGTCAGACCAGTTGAGAGGCGAGTGGGTGTCTGTGTTTAGAGGGGGGCCTCACGATTGGTTTTCCTCATGCTGGACTTCGGTCCCGAGTGGGGTAATTGTAGGACACTGCTGGGGAGAAGGAGTGTGGAAGATGGGGCTCAGAGAACGGGTCTCTGGAGGAGAAGCCGTGGGGGCTTGATGCAGGGGGCTATCAGCCGTGGAATCTGGGGTAACCCACCACGGCTTTGGGGGTTGAATTCTACTGGGCTCCCAACCGAATTTCTGTTATTCATAGGCCAGTCCATGGTGTTCTGTCACAGCAGCCTGAATGGGCCAATGCAGTCTGTCTACACATATACACCTTTTCATATATATACATATATATATATAATCTCTTTCTATGTATACATCTTTTTATGTATATAATATTCTCTGTCTATGTATCTACATTTTCACATATATGTCAGACATTCTCTTACATCACCAGAGTTCATTTATCAAAATCAGCAGACTTAACATTACTCCATCCTAGTCTCTGATCCACTGTCCACACTCAGATACAATGCCTTTTTTTTCAGTTAAAAGCATGTAGATCTGGCTACCATCTAGCGTGAATGTCTGATACTGTTCGGTTGCCACTCCCACCCTCAATACTTTTGAGCAGATAGGACTATTGGTAGGTTTTCCCAAGAACAGGATGACATGAGTGGGACGGCCGTGCTGCCACCTCCTCCGGGTGGATCAGCGCTGCTGGTTGGTCCATTGTCATCGTCCTCACGAGGTCCTTCCCCAGGACAAATGGGGAGGCTCTCTTTGCCCCTGTCTATGCCATTGAAAGGTCTGGAAGGTCTGGCAAACTTTCAGATAATTGCTTGCCCAGAGATTACTTCCTTTGGGAAACAAAGGAACACTTTTTTGGGGAAGGTGTAGCCACCGATGATGAGTAAAAGTAAAACCCCACAAATGAGCTAGACTTTTTTGTAGTTTATAAAATATATAATGCCCTTTACCATTACTTTTTTCCCGGTCCAGGATCCCCCCCAGTATCACACGTTGCATTTAGTTGTCATGATCATAATGATAGAGGGAAAGGATGATTTTCACTGTCTTTAGTAAAGGAAGGTACAAAATTAGAACCAATGGCATAAACATTGCTGTCATTTAAAGTCTTGGAATCCACAAATCCTTTCCATCAGCAAACAAAATCCTAAAACAATCGACCTGGGCAAACCTCCTGGGCTGCCCTCTGGGGAGCGGTGGGTACAAGGGCCGTTTCCAGGGGTACAGAGCCTATGATGCACCACCGTCCTGACCCCGGCCTGTCCTGAGTCTGTTATTCAGATGGCGGCCCCTGGTTGTCCACTCTTGACTCTGGTGCGACACCCTGCTCTTGTGTTAAAAGGCGGTTTTAACGTTTCTGAGTTTTAGCATTTCCAGCCATGCTCTTCAACTGTGAATTTAATTACAAATTTTGCCCCGGCCCTGAAGGAATGACAACTTCCCAGCTCACTTCAAGCCAGGCATTGCCAGGTTTCAGCTGGATTGGCCTGCTGTCCCAAAGCAAATAATAAGTCTTTGTCCAGAGCGATGTCGGTCACCCCCAACCTCAAAGCCCCTTTGAGGGTGGCCTTATCTCCGAGGGCCTGAGTGGTGCAGATAACAGGCATCAGAGATGAGGATGCAATTGTTCTTGGCCACACTCTTTAGGGCCCAAGCCAGGGCAAGGTTCAGACCAGACCCTCCTGACCAGCCTCAGCCCGAGACCTCCCGCACCCCAGCCTGCAGCAGGTGAGACTTGCTAAGGCCCACAGGCAAAACGAGGACATGTTTTTAGCCTGACTTTTATCTAAAAATCTTTTTAAGGTTTGTTACATGTTTTGCCTAGTGGCAAAATGTCCAGGATGCCTTACGGGTGACTGAGAGGTACTTTCAAGTTAACCAAAGCTGCTCGGGTCACGCATTTGACTTTTGACACAGATGTTGGAGGCGGCCTCGCCTTCCTAAATGTGCTTTCGTAGCGGCGATACAAGCAAACATTTCTACAACACCTGTCCTCACTGGCAGGAGAGGAAGATAAAGCTCTCAGTGTGGAGGAAGTTTCTCTGCAGTGACCCGGTTGGTAAGGGGCGGCGCCAGGCTGTTTCAGAGGCCAGTAATTCAGAGATCACCAGTTCAGAGGTCAGTACCTGAGAGGTCATCACCTCCGAGGTCACCAGCCCAGAGGTCACCAGCTCAGAGGCCATCAGCCCAGAGATTACCACCTTAGAGGTCGCTACTCCGGAGGTTATCACCTCAGAGGTCACCAGCTCAGAGGTCACCACGGTCCGACTGGTTATGGAGGGCAGCCCGGGTGCTGTGTGGACCAGGAATCAGTTCCTAGCAGGAGCTCTGGGGCAGTTGGGGTGAGCGTCCACACAGCCTTCTGCACAGGGCGACCACCACATCAACCCTGATCTTTGGGGTCATCCCGCTCTGGTCCCTTTGTTGAGTGACAGCTGGCACCTCCCAAGAGGACATCTCCTTGAGTCCATTTTTCTGTGAAAAGCACCCGATTCCCTGTTGAGGCAGGCTGGGGGCTGGAATCAGACGATCTGAGTTTGATTATCCTTTCCCATCAGGAAACGAGTACAGTAACAGCTTTTCCTCTCCACTCATACAATTGTTTCCGGAACACATGAAGTCACATATGTAAAAGCAGCAATCACGTTGTCCAGGAACCCTGATACAGTCACATCTCAGAGGAAAGCGGAGCCTTTCGTAGGCTACAGAACTGCCCGGGCGAAGGGCTCCTTGTCATGAGTCCAGGGAGCAACGGCTCCCAGGAGCCAACGTGTTTATCCTCAACGTTTTATTAAGGAAATTTTCAAACACAGAAAAGCTGAAACCAATCGCAATCGATCCTACAAGTGACATTCACTGTGCTCGCTGTCTCACATGTCCACCCATCTGTCCACCACGTCTGTCCACCGTGTACCCGGTTTCCGAGGCATCTCAAAGCCACTTACCGACCTCCACGCATTTCACTCTCAAGACCCACGGGGCGTGTCATTAGGGTGCGACAGTTGCTGGCAGAGTTGTTTGAGAGCTGTTCATAGTTCTTTTGTGTTTGGGGGTAAAATTTACACGCGCTGAAATGCGCAGATGTTGAGCATACGTTCACTGAGTTTTGATGGGTGATCAAACCTCCATCGAGGTACAGAACGCCAGCAAAACTCCAGAGAAAATTCCCTCAGGCTTCTTCCCAAGCAGAGCCTATGCTGGCCCTTCAGAAACAACCACGCTCTGATTTTTTTCTCCATAGGCTTGTTTAGCCCATTCTAGAACTTTATATGAATGGAATCATATAGTGTGGACTATCTGGCTCTTCCATCAGCAGGATGCTTGTGTGACACATCCATGTTGTCTGTGATTCCTCAATGGCTCATTACTTTTCATCACTGAGTAGTATTCCATTTTAAGAATGCACTACAATTTACTTATCCACGCTCCCATGAATGGACCCTTGGATTGTTTCTGGGTTTTGGCTATTATGAATACAGCTGCAATGAACATTCAAGAATGCATTTTGTGGACGTATGTTTTCGTTTATCTTGGGTAAATATCTAGGATTGGAACTGTTGGGTCTATGGTAGGTGTGTGTTTAGTTTTATAAAAATCTCCCAGGCCCTTTGCCTAGCATTGCACCCTCCACACTTCCACCAACAGTGTTTGTGAGCTCCACATGCCTGTCAGCATTTGGTGTTGTCTGTTTAAACGTTAGCCACTCTGGAGGGCAACTTCAATAACCTCTCAAAAAACCCAACGTCATATTCTGCTTTGTTTCCATCCATCTTTGGAGGCCTGTTAAAGTTTATCCAAGACAGTAGAACCAAGGCAGTTCTCCAAAATCGTGTAGAATCTAAAATTGATCTTTGCTGCTGCTGAGATCCCCAGGCTGGCACTTCTCTGCTTTCAGGCATGGGTTTCGGCTTGTCGTCTCTCCCGCTGTTTCGAGGAAAGGGTCAGGGGTCACTGGTTCACATCTCGGTGTGAATGAGTTAGTCGTTGGCTCACTTCTCTCAGGAGGTGCGTTAGTCAGAATTCCATTAATTCTCCCTTAGACAGAGGAGGAAACTGAGGCCAGGTCACCAAGCCGCTCCCTTCTTTCCTTCCTCCCTCCCTCTGCTCCGTACCCACCCTTTCTCACTCTCTCCCTCCCCTCCCCTCCTCCTCCCCCTTTCCCTCTCTTCTTTCTTTCCTTCCGTTCTTCTAAGAAACGGTATTTCCAAGAGGATAAATTGGATGATCAAAGGCATTTTATTCCCATTTGATAAAAATTGAAAAAAGAAGAATTTGAGATTATTATACATCACTGGGTCCAGCTCTGGAAGGTCCTGAAGGGTGTGTCTGAATCCCTCGGTCGGCAGGTGGACATGCAGATCCTGTGTGGTTCTGTCATTGGTCTAAGGCCCTTCAGGTTGTAGCCAGACCCGGCCCACCCAGGTTGGTCCCATCCCGGGCCGTGCTGCCTTTCTCCCGGTGCCTATGGACGACGTGCTGCTCTTCCTGTTTGGCTCATGGCCCCAGGGGAAGCCAGGCCAGAGGGAGAGCAGACACCGCAGGCTGCAAGCAGAGGCAGAGCCTGAGTTCCCGCTGCCTCGCCCTAACCTCTTCTCCCACCATCGGCCTGCTCAGCAGTTTCCTCATCTGATTTTCTCAAAATCTTTTAGGAAATCTTGAGGGCAAGTCATGTAAAAATTTTACACCAGTTCTCGCATCCAGAGGCTTCATCTTTTGTGAGCAAACGACCTCAGCGGGAGAAGAGCTCCCTTATTTGTGGTTTGCCTCTGCGCAAGTATTAAACCCAGCATCTGCGTTAAGGTGCCCGCCGACGCAGAACCAGCAGAGACTCAGGCAACAGCCCTACCTGAGGATTTCTCTCCTTTCCATTTGTCACAGTGTCCTGTGGCTGCTGCACAAAATCACCACACGACTTGTGGCTTAAAACAAGAGAAATGTATTGTCTCACAGTCCGGCAGCCTGAAGTCTGAAGTCAAGATGTCAGCAGGGCCCCTGCTCCCTCTGAAGGCTCCAGGGAAGGACGCTTCCTGCCTCTCCCAGCTCCTCGTGCTGTAGCATCCTTGATGCTTCTTGGCTTGTGGCTGCATCTGTCCAACTCTGCCTCCTCTGTGTGTCCCCTTCTGTCTCTGGATCCAGGGCCCACCCTTGCCTTAACTACATCTGCAAGGACCCTGCTTCCAAAGAGAGTCACATTCAGAGGTTCTGAGTGGACATGAATTTTGGGGGGATGCTAGTCCACCCATGACAACTACTATCCTTGGCTGTCGTCTCTTCCTTCTCAGAGCGCCCCCAGTTTCTTTTCTCCTCAGACCCTCTGTTGAGACCCTTACATGAGGAGTCGCCCCCAGACGCTGCATATATCATTTCTCCCTAACTCGTTCAGCACATTCCCTGGAAATCAGGCTGGAAACGCTGCATTGTCTTTTTCCTTCTGGGGATGGAAAAACGTTCTCCGTGGCTCCGCCAGCCAGGGAGACATTCCAAGCCAGTCTTTCCATTTGGGCTTTCTCATCCGTCTATCTTTTATTTATACAAGCTCCAAACCACTGATCATTGCTTGGTAAACACTCATTCATTTCCTCTGCAAAAGTTGGGATTGGAATTCCAGGCCCTCCCTTCCCAAAAAAAGCCTCAGGAAAGTGCTGGAAACACTGGTAAACTTTCTTCACGTACTTTGAGGTTTTCTGAAAGGGTATGTTTTTCCTAGTGTCACTTCCAATGTGTTTCTTAACACAAACCTCCTAACCTTCGGAAAATAGAACTTACTCATCTGGAAGGAAGTGCCCAGTTGTCAGACCCCATCACGGCCTCCGGGTCTCTGTGGTCGCCTCGTTTCCAGCCCCTAGGAAGGCGTCGCCCGCCCGGAGCTGAGTTTCCAGCAGAGATTTCTGCTTATGTCATGTTGCTGTTACAGGTTTAAATGCCAGCCGCCTAGGTCTAACGGGTCTTCTTGAGGGCTGGAAACAGCCCCGTGTAGTGCCCACGTGTGTCAGGGGTCTCTCCACGCTGGCCCGTCTGCGCGCCCGGAGAATCAGAACAGCCGTGCTGACTCCGAGCCCTTTTTGTCCTGGGCTGCAACGCTCAGTCCTCCCAGTCAGTGATTTGGAAAGCGGTCCGATTTAGAGGGAACCGCTGCCTCTGTAAGAATTTGAAATACGTAATAATAGTACACTGAAATATATTTCTAAGGCCCAGTGCACCACTGGGCATCAGTTTCTCATCTGGAAACAACTTCGTCCCACTCTTGGATTCCCTCTCCAGGAAGCAGGTGAAGAAGGATGCACAGAAAGTCGCTTTCCCCATTTGTGACCTCCATGAGGACAGGGATGCAACCAGCCTGAGCCTTAAAGTCCGGAGTGAAGCGTTTTCCTGAGGGTCCGAACACCGGAGAGGTCGTGTCTATCCTGGGAAGTGTGGCTGTGGTTCTGTCAGGCCGTCTGTTTACCTGAAAGTAAGATGCCCTTGGGGCAGAGGGTGGGGGAAGGCCTGCAGTGGGGACCTCTCTTCTGCGGGCTGGTCTCCAGGATCCCTTAATATGCCTACTGGCTGACCCAAGGCCGTCTGGTCAACAAGCACTTATTGAGCACCCACTGTGTGGGCTGGGTACCAGGAGGAGGTAGTCTCAGATGTGATTTCTCCTGTTGCGTTACCACTGTCTGTCAAGGCAGAGGGACCTTTACTCACATGGATGTAAGGGATGAAGGGGCTGGAAACGCCAGAGGGCAGAGGGCAGGGGCAGGGCGGGCAGGAAGGCATGGGGAGGAATTAGTGCCAATTCGATCAATCTTTGTTTCCTTGCTGGTCCACCCCTTACCTGATGGCCCTGGGGTCCTTCCCAAGCACCAACTCTCCAGGCTGGGCCCAACTGACCTTGTCCTCTGACCTGAGGCTGGCTTGGACCTTGGACCAGTTCCTGCCACTGAGCTCTGCCTCCGTTTATGGTCTGGTGTGGTGGTCGGCTCACCCTGGCCCTCGATGGCCCCTGGAATTTCTCTTCTAGGGTCAGAAGATTCTGGGCCCAGGGCCTCTCTGAGGCCGGCCACCTGACCCCCTGCCCTGGCTCCCTGTCTGTGGTGTCCGTGTGCTTATGATCCATGCTGTCCTGGCCACCACATTGTCACCTGCTTGACTCAACCTGGACTGGCTACAGCTGGACCCCCTTGGACGGCCTAACTTGGCCCAAGATGAGCATCCCGTCTACCACGAGTGGGGACAGCTTTCCCAGCACCAGCCAGCTCCCATCTGGGTCCAGTGTGGGTCCACCTCTAGCCCAGGCCCTCGCTGCCTGACTGTCTGTCCCCAGACGACCAGGGGCAAGGAGTCTTTTTGGCTAGCGGGTCCCAAGCATGGATGGTGACTGTAGTTGATAGCCCTTTCTAGCACACGAGGTCATCTTGTGGTTACTCTCCCATTTGATCTTCCTAAAGAGGAAGCGAGGACACCAACCTCGATGAAGCGGAGATCACGCGTAGGGTCTCTGAGCGAGCTGGCTCCCAGGGCCACTGTGCGGAGGGGCAGTCCTCCCTGTTTGCAGATGAGGACACAGCCCAGGGCCTTCCAAGGCAGCTTAGAAAGCCAGTGCCGATGTAGGGTGGGAGCCGCATCCACGAGGCCCGCAGGCTCATGGGAGGTTTTTCCTCCCCTTCTTCTGGTGGTTGGTGGATCCCTCTCACGCTATATCCTATTCCCCTCTTCACCCCTGTGCTGAAGCCACCCCCTCAGGAAGGGAGCCATGCTCCGAAGCTGTAATGTCAGACACAGAGGCTAGAGGTGTAGACATGGGGCTCCGTGGGTGTGGCCCTGGTGCGTGTGGGTGTGGTGTAGATGGGGTGTGGGTGGGGCAGCCCCCCCTCCTCTGGCGGGTTCACCCAGGGCCAGCTTTTCCTCGTCACAGCCCTCCAGATAAGGCGTTCCAGGGCTTAACAGCCCCCATTATCTGACCCAAATACCTCCTGCTGAAATTGAAGCCGACATCTTTGGCTCTGAATGATACGGAGACCCCGTCACACACCCCCGAGGGGGTCAGCACCTTGTGCGCAGGTGCAGGAGGTGACCTGAGGCCCCCTTTCACTGGCGCTCTGCCTGGATGCCCACTTCAGGAGAGGTGCGGCCCTCGGGTGCCACGCTGTCCTGGACTATGGCGGGAAGGATGGAAGGACATGACGGGGTGGCGCTGCATCTTGCTCTCTCTGAGCCTCAGGGTCTCTCCCCTCCACCAGTTCCCTGGAGGAACCAAGCTTCTGGCCCCAGAGCCTTTGCAGGCTGTGCCCTCTCCCTCGAGGTCCCGCTTTCACCCATGGACCCTGTTGTCATGATATAATTAGCCATGAAATTATATTTAATGTCAATCTTTCCCACTGCACTCTCTGTTAGATTTCGGGGCGGCCGTAACAAAGAACCACAAACCGGGGGCTTCAAACAACAGAAATTTGTTCTCTCACAGTTCTGCAGGCCAGACGTCCAAAATCAAGGTGTCAGCAGGGCCGATCCTTTTGTGGTGGCCGCGATGCGTAGCATCCCCTGGCTGGCAGCTGTCATCACTCCAGTCTCTGCCTCCGTCATCACATGGCTTTCTCCCTCTGTGTCTTTATCCAGATTTCCCTCTATGGGGACACCAGTCCTGTTGGATTAGGGTCCACCCTAAGCCAGCATAACCTCATCTTAACTAAATTACATCTGCAAAGATTTTATTCCACATGTACAGGGGGTAGGTCTTGAGCATACCTTTGTAGGGGGACACAACTTAACCCACAATAGACTCGAAGGCTTTCTGGGTCAGCCCTGTCCACGGTTGGGTCCCCAGTGTGGCCTCGGAAGGCATGTGTGAATGTCTGTGGGATGAACGAATGGACAAGCAGAGAGCTGACCCAGCAAAGAGGTTGTAAATGAGAAGAGCTGGGTGTCCCAGGAAAGTCGGATTGGTGCCTACGATTTCTCTCTCCCTTCCTCTCCTTTCTGGTACATTTGGTTCTTCTCAAACGTGAGTTCTCTGTACCAGCATCTCCTCCCCTCCTCCACACTTGCTTCCTGTTTCCTGCCTCTCCTCTGAGCTGTTTCAGAAGCTGAAACCGCCAGGGTTGGACATGCCCGCCAGAGAAAGCACACCGCTCCCCGAGCGAGAAGCAGCGACGTTGCCGTCTCCTGTGCTCTGACCCCACACACGACCCCAGCAGCTTCCTGTGTCACCCAGGGGCTGCTGGGGATGCGGGCCCTTGAAAACTGCTGGCTGGAGAGCTCATGGGTGTCCTGCAGAGCCACCTTGCTCCCTCAGAGGTGTGGCAGCTTCGGCTCATGTCTTATTTCGTTTCTACTTGTCTACAGGGCAAAATCCTACACAGTGACACCTCAAGAGGCCGGCCCTGCCTCTGATCTTGGGGACTTTCTCCTCCGCCCAAGAGGCTCTGAGCTCATGTCTGACCCTGTCTCAGAAAACCAGCAAGATTGATAATGCCGCGTGGGTGCTGTCCTCAAGGTCGTTGCTGGTCCTTGAATTACCCTGTCCTGGTCAGCGGGGGCTGATGTCACAAAATGTCACAGACTGTGGACTTAAACAACAGCCGTTTCTTTTCTCATAGTTCTTGAGGCTGGAAGTCCAAATCCAGGTCCAGCAGGGTCGGTTTTTGCTGAAGACTCTTCTGAGCTTGCAGACAGCCCCTTCTCGCTGTGTCCCCATGTGGCGGAAAAAGAGGGAGAGGGAGGGAGCTCTCATGCCCCTTAGAAGGACACTAATCTTATCAGATTAGGACCCCACCCCTGTGACCTCATTTAATCGTGATCACTTCCTTATTCCAAATACAGCCACGCTGGGGTGAGGCCTTCAACCTGTAAATTTTGAGAGGACCCGAACATTCAGTCCATAACATACACACTAGATTTTTCAGGATAAATCTTCTTTTCCCACGTGAAGCACAAAAAGAAATGCTTCTGTGTACAACCGGCTGTGACCGTGACAGGCAGAGAGGCCGAGTGTGGGTTGGGGCCCTGGACACCCCGATGCTGGATGCTGGATGTTCTGGCACTTCTCCCCTCGGCCCTGCTGAGGGTGCCGAGCTGAACCCCAGGACGATCCAGCCGGGATAAAGTCCTCAGGACAAAAACAGCGCTCTCTGATAACCACTCGCTGTGGATGGGACAAGAAACAGAGATTGTGGGAGAATTTCTAAGTGAAAGTGGGAAGGTTTGCAAAAAAGCGAGAGACGGCTGTGCAGGGCCAGTGAGCGTGACACCCTGTGAGCCGCCCCTGCAGGGGAACCACTCAGAGGTGGCTGAGGTCATACAGCCAAACCCCAAGCACCACTCCCTCCTACCAGAGGAGGCAAAGGTACTTTTTCGGTGGGATGAAGGCATTTTAGACCCATAAGATCAAAGGGAGGGACCTTCCTAGGGCTGCCGGCAGAGAAAGGATGTGGGCTGAGCTGTCAACAGAACTGCCAAGGGATCTGATTTATCGATCACCTTTGCAGAATTTCTCGAAGGCCTTCCTGGGGCTCTGCAAAGTGCAGAAACTCCCAGCCTGGAAGGCATGGAAACCTGGCCGTGTTACTTTAGACTGATGGGCGCACGTCCTGAAAGGACCAATGTACGTGTCCACCCACAGATCCCACATGTACCGAGGGCCTCTCATTGATGACCCCAAACAAACTCTGCCAGAACTTGGGGGGCTTGTGGGAGAAGAGGGGGGGAGGGGCAGAGGACAAAGGGGGTCTTGGGAAGAGCGCCACTGGGGGTCCAATGAAAGGGGAGTGAGTCTCCGTCTCTGACCCACAGGATGTGTGAGTGTCCTGGGGCTACGTAATAGCGCCCCACGACGGCGTGGCTAACAACAAGTGAAGCACATTCTCTCACAGCTCTGGAGACCAGAAAGCAAGATGGCGGCAGGGTTGGTTCCTTCTGGAGGTGCAGAGGGAGAATCCTTCCTTGCCTCGTCCGATTTCCGGTGCTGCCGCCAGTCCTCAGTGCTCCTTGGCTGGTAGATGCATCACTCCAGTCTCTGCCTCTGTTTTCCCACGGCCTTTCCCTCTGTGCGTCTCCAGTTTTCCTCTCTCACCTCTTACAAGGACACCCGTCACTGGAAGTAGGACCCAGTCTAAATCTGGACGACCTCAACCCAAGATCCTTATGTTAATTACATCTGTCAAGACTATATCCAAGTAAGGTCGCATTCACGGGCGCCGGGGTTAGGGCATGGCCATATCTTTTTGGGGGGCACCACTGAACCCTTTACATGGATGACCTCAGTCAAGGGCGCCTTATTTTCCATTTCCTCATTGGCGAACTGCCTGGGGCCTAGACTGAGTCAGGGGTTTCAACCTTATGGCCCCTTGAAATTCCCCCAGGTCCCTGAAAGAAAGGGGTGCCTGACCCTCCTCCAGAGGTCCTCAGGCCCTTTCCAGGGCTGGAGGTGGGCACTGGGATTTCTTAAAGTGCTTCCCAGAAGTTGACACACTCATCCTGGTTTTCGTGGGACTTTCCGAGTGCTGGTAGTGAAAGTCCCACATCTGGAGAAATGCCTCTGTCCTGGGAAAACTGGGTTGGTCCCTCTCTCCGTGGGGCAGGCAGCAGGCAAAGCCACGGACTCCACCCCCCTGGAGGGGCCCCTCTGCCTCTGAGGCTCCTGGGTAGGGGCACAGAGGAGCCACCATGAACGTCACCCCAAACTCCCACTTGCTTGCTCCTCCCCTCTGCCCCTCGTGGTGGCTTTGCCCAAAACAGAGAGTGTGTGCACAGCCCTCCTCTTGGCTCTATAACTGAAGCCAGACGTCCTTTCAGAGCAGCCTGGCGTGGAGCAGGACGTACACCCGGCACAGGACACCAGGCAGCCTTTGCTCCTGCATCCCTCTTCTCCTCGAGTTTCTGGGCCCCTTCCTCTGTACCCCACATCCCTGATGGGGTCCAAGGGTGGCTCAGAATGTTCCACAGCATCTTGAGGGCACAGCCAAGGGCAGCCGCCAGCCACAGCCTGTCAGGCTGGGCTCAGCAATGAGCTCCATCACAATGGCTGAAGTCATGGTTTCTGGACCCCAATTCCTAGTGCCCGGGCCCCAGAGGAGGACAAGGAAAGGGAGGGGCAGACTATTGCACAAAAGGGGGACTGCAAACTGCAAGAACGAACCACCTAAGAGCCCTCTGGAGCGTTACCACAGGGGGCGTGAAGGCTGGCCCTTTTTGCAGATGGGGTCACTGTGTGTAACTGCTACGGAAATGGGGTCCGGGCCACCTTCCAGGTGCCCCCTGCAGCACTGCAGGTGCATAGGGCAGCCTCATTCCCCAGGGCCTGGACCTTCCCAAGGGCACTGTAAGGACCGTGTGACTCGATTCAGGGCCTGAAAAGAAAGCGCGTCCCCGTCAATGGGATTCGAGCTTTGGGGATCATTTGCTTCTCCCTGGAGACAGAGTGATGTGGGTCTTCCTTCCGTCTTCCTTCCTTCTATTTCGCAGGATGTAAGTGTGTGGGGGTGTCGGGTCTGGGGAGGGAGGCACCTCCTCCAGGCCAGCCCTCGCTTATTCGTCTCCCTCACAATTTCTTCCCTTATGATTCACTCTATTCCAAACCGACCATCATCCCTGCTCCGAGACAAACATCGCTCACAAAACTCGGCACACACAGAATCGGTGAAAAATCAGGTTCATGGCCACATCCATAAGAAAGAGAACACGGCACACCTCCATTCCCCAGCCTCTAATTTCAGAGCCTGGGTCAGCGATGATGTTGATTCTATGTGAGAACCAGATTTAAGGGATAGAACTGTGATTCCACGCTTTTGCCATCCCCATAAGCAGCTCCAGTGCAAGGCTGCCAGCGAAGGAGAAGAAGCCGGCGGGCGTGGGTGGGGCTGGGACCCCTGTCCCATTGGATGCAGCAGCCATGCAGGGGCAGACATTCTCCCGGGACATTCTAGACATCTATGCTATATGGTCCTTCTGAGGGCATTTGTGCTCATCAATGACTCTTGAACAAGTCTTGGTTCGGAAAAGAACCATGAGCCGTACTCATGTTGGTTTTCATTTGGTTTAGTCTTCAGCATGTTTTCTGAAAGATCCTACTGACCCCTCAAAGCTAAAATTAGGAAATGCAAATGGGTGCAGGTGATGGTTAATGTCACGTTTACCTTGACTGGGCAATGGGGCACCCAGACATTTGGTCAAACGCTATTCTGGGTGCGTCTGTGAGGGTGTTTTCAGAGAAGACTAACATTTGAATTGGAGGACTGAGTAAAGCAGACCGCCCTCCCCAGTGGGGGTGGGCCTTGACCAATCAGTTGAAGACTTGGGCAGAACAAAGGCTGGCCTTCCCTGAGTAAGAGAGAATTCCTCCTACCTGACTGCCTTTGGGCTGAGACACGAGCTTTTCCCCACCTTTGGACTCAAACTGAAGCATCAGCTCTTCCTGGGTCTGGAGCCTGCAGGCCTTCAGACAGGAACTTCACCATCGACTCTCCTGCTGGAGCCACGCCATCGCCGTCCTCCGTCTCCAGCTTGCTGACACCCCTCAAAGATCTTGGGACTCGTTGGCTCCCACAATTGTGTGAACCAGTTCCTCATAATAAATCCTTCAAGTATATCTGTGTGTCTGTATATCTCCTGTTGCCTCTGTTTCTCTTGAGAACCCTGATGCATATAGTGTATGTCTGAGAATTTAAAAATTACTTATTGTATTTATTGGACTGACTCTTTCCTATTCTTAATTGCTAAAATCCTTGGTGGGGAGGGGCTGCACGTATTTTCTCTTTTCCTCTTAAAAATAAAAAGCCTGGGGGCCGGCTCCGTGGCCGAGTGGTTAAGTTCGCGCGTTCGGCTGCGGCTGTCCAGGGTTCGGATCCTGGGCGCGGACATGGCACCGCTCATCAGGCTACGTTGAGGCGGCGTCCCACATCCTACAACTAGAAGGACCTGCAACTAAGATATACAACTGTGTATGGGGGGGCAGGGGTTTGGGGAGATAAAGCAGAAAAAAAAAAAGATTGGCATCAGTTATTAGCCCAGGTGCCAATCTAAATAAATAAATAAATAAATAAATAAATAAATAAATGAAAGCCTGACTCAGGTTAGTAGTAAGTAACTTTAGTGGTTTGCTGTTGACTCCAACCCCAGCCCTCGGTGGGAAGACGCCCTGCCCTGGGGTCGCGGTGTCTTCCGGGAGCAATGGTGTTAATGCAGCCGACCACAGGGGATGATGGGATGCGCCTGCAAGAACCTCGTCTGCCTTAGGCGGAACTGATTCAGAATGCTCCCGCAGAAAGGTTGCTAATGGGTCACACTGTAGACGTGTTTGTTGTTGTGCTTACTGTGATTTGGTTCAGATTATGTTGCTGTGGCTTCATTATTTCAAATCCACCCGATGACATCCATTATTGAAGAGTCCTGTGGCTCTGGAAGTGCTGTGTTTCAGCCTGTCCTGAGAGAGACCATCCAGTCATGACATGTTGGTGCTGGTGGGGAACCAGGCTCATCATCTTCCCACGGTGCGGAGTCCAGGGACTAAAGTCCAGAGGACTGAGGGTGGCCCAACTCACACACACGGGCAGAGTCCCGTCTAGAACCCGGGATGTCCCATCTCAGCCTAGCACCTGCTTGCTGGTCCACGCTGCCCTCCACTGCCGGGTTCTAAAGACCCTCACTTGGATGTATTTTTGTTTCTGCACTTGTGTTAGCTTCTCTATGAGAACCACTAACTCTTTATCACAACGTTGTTTATTAGGACCGACGTCACGCTTGGTCATCGTCTTCGTGCTCTGAGTAATAGATTGTACAGCTCCTCTGTAGTGCTCAGATGCCCGGAGCTGGAAGAGGCCTCGGAAGGCATCCGGTTCAATCTTATCCGGACAAGCCCCCCGCAGACTGCTGCATGCCATTTGTACTGCAAAGACAAATACACATTAGAAATAAGAGATGTAATTCTCCCTGTGGAAAATCAGGGAAGAGACTCTCCTCTCCTCCTTTTTTTGAACACATGCTTTAGAAAACTTGCAATTGTAACTACTTTCTCCTCTCTTTGAAATGTATAGAAATCCTTTTGAAGACCAGATTGGCATTTCGTCTGCTTTATGACCCAAGAATGTCTTTCTCAAGGCCTGGGGGCATCTCTTTGCAAGGCAGACACCAAAGGAGAGGGCCCCCCTCCCAGTTTCTGTGGGAGGGTGGGAGTCTACCTTAGGGGGACACTTTTTGCTCTAATTTGCAAAACTATATTATGTCATAAAGAAATGAGAAGTTTATTTTTCCTGTGGAAAAACCCATAAACCGACCCAGGTGGTCACCCGAATACAGGGTAGCGTAGGATGAACTGTGTGTGACCAATGGTGCTAGCAGATCCTGTCACCTGGAGACTGGCTATCTTTTGTCTCGAGAACCTGTACGGAGTGGGCGTGTCTGCTCGGTCATAGAAAAGGTACGATTTCTGTCTGTTTCTCTCTCTAATCTCTCTGAGGATTGCCTGCGGCGCACATCACGTTCTGGTGTGACGCTCCCTCAAGAATAAAAGTGTTTTCTTTCTCTTCTACCCTTGTGGAGAGGCTTTTCTGGGGTGGGAGCAGATTTTGTGTTTCATTAAATTTTCCCAGTTAAGGCCTTTTCTACATTTAATGAAGATGGATACCTTAGAAGTGCTCTATAGTTCCAGAAGGCTTTTCCACATGTTGTTTTATTTGGTTCTCACAAAACCAGGAGACATTAACACACTACTAAATTAGAAGGCACAATGATTCCCGTTCTGTAGATTGGGAAACTGAGGTTCAGAGAGGCACAGTGCTGCCCATGGTAGCCCATCTGGTTGTTGGCAAAACGAGGAGGGACCCAGGCCATCTGGCTCCGAGACCAGGCTCTTCTCAGAAATCCATCGAGAGTGACTCAGGCTATAAGAAGGAGCTGGGATGTGTGTGGTCATCTGCCTTCCCAGTCTTTGATGCACCTGTGACACAGCAGAGGTCTGGGCCTCTGCAGCCCCGCCCAGCAGCGCCCCCCCACTCATGGATGCTGGTGCTCCTCTGGATGCCCGGGGCACCTGTGCAGGAAGGTCCCGCTTCTCCTCACTGTCCAGCCTGCTGTGGCTCGAATGCAAGGACGCAGAGTGTCCGGCACGCTCCTCGAGGCTTGGAGACGACGTCCTGAGAGTGCACTGTGCCCTCTCTTTCCGTCCACCCTCGCTCAGAGGACAAGTTTCCACAGTGGAATGTGACAGAAGGGTGGAGAAAATCATCTATGCTGTGACTTTATAACATTGAGGATTTGCAGAGCTACACGTAAAATGAAGAAAAGACAAGGATGAAAAGAGTGTGTGGTGGGGGAGGGATGGGTGTCGGGAGGGATAATGAAGAACAACCACACCAAAGAAAAAGGAGCCCCCGAGCACTGTCCGCAGGAGCGTGGGGGCTGGCACGTGGAAGAGCGATGTGATTTTGTTGTCTAGTTTGAGGGAGGACCGGGACCCACGACGTGGTGTCTCCAGCCGGGAGATCGACTTGCATTCTCTGTCAGGAGGAATTTTCAGGCAGAGCTGTGCACCGCGGTGGGGGCTGCTTCACACAGGATCGCGTCCTGCGGTGTTCAGAAGGATGTCATCAGTGTCCTCAAGCTTCTGTGTGCATCCAAGCGACCTGAATCCCCGGGGGCCATCCTCTAGCAGCCTGAGAAGTTTGGGGTGAGGTCCCTGCATTTCCAAGAAGCCCCCTCCCCAAAGATTCTGATGTGGGTGGTCCTTGAGAAGCACTGGCTCGGGTAACTGCAGCTGTGGGAGAGCAGCCTGGATTGGCTCAGAAGCTGGACTGGGTTATTTAGGGTGTTCTCCAAATCTAACACTTCTATAGCATTATGAAGCTCCCTTCCATCTCTTTGTCATGACCTCCATCACAGGCAGTGTTCCATGGGAATAACCCCGGCCCCACTGGCCCCTTAGAGATAGACACTTCCCCATTCATCTCCAGCAGCTGGTGATGAGCAGAGCAGTCATCAGACCCCACGCTGCCCTGTCCAGGGCCCCCCAGCCCCCACGTGCCCCCACAGCCAGGACCATAGGTGGAGGTCTCACCACGGGTCCCCGCTCCCCCAGTACAGCTCTCGGATGTGTGTTTCTGTCACCCATGCCTCTTCCTGTGCTATCCGCCCCCCCGACCTGAGGTCAGGTTAGGCAGGAGAGCGCATGGCCCCTCCCAGCCGGCTCCCCCTGACAGGTGGTCACTAGCAGGGCTGCGTGTTGAGCAGGATTCCAGGAAGGAGGCTGTGAGCAATGAGCAAGGCCACATGTCATCGCTGCCCTAGACCTCTGTTGTGAGCGCTGCAACACTATGCCTTGGGACATGATCACCACATCCCAGGACAGCACAGGGGACACATACTTTTTGGCCCATAGGGTAATGACAGATGCCATTTTGTAGTGGACTCTGTTGAACTCTGTTCACAGGACCACAGGACTCGGCACCTGAGCTGAGAAAGGCCCCTTAGCGGCCATCTAATTCAACCCCTCCTTGTGCAGATGGGGACAACGGGCAGAGCTCAGCTCGGACACAGGCACCGAAAGCAGAGATCACAGTTCACGTCCTCGGAGACACTGGTTCCACGGACAGGGACACATCCTCACCTGTGTGTTTGTGCATGTGTGTGAGCGTGCAGGAGTGTGTTCTGCATCTACGTGTGCACATGTGGGAGTGGGGGTGTGCAAGTTTATGTGAGTGTCAGCACATATAGGTGTGAATGAGTGTGCATATGTCAGCATATGTGTGTGAGTGAGAACATATGTGTGTGAGTGTGGACATGTGTGAGTGTGTGAGAATGTGCCTATATGTGTGTATCCCTATGTGAGTGCATGCGTGCATACGTGAGTGTGCGTGTGAGAATGAGTGTGTGTCTGTGTGCCCTTAAAGCGGGCACTGAACCCTGGTGGCTTCCCCTGTGTCCCCAGTTTGGACACCGTTTTGGGCAAGATGCTGGATTTTCTGCAGAGCCCTGTCCTCCTCCTAGGAGAGCAGACCCAGGGCTCATTGCTGGATGGACCTGTGGCTGGACACTCCCTGGAAGTGACGGACACATGGCTGGGGGGACGTCTCTCTCCCTGCTGGGGTACAGTGCATGGTTATTTTCCCCTCAAAGTGTTTGCGTGGAGAAGTAAATGCGGAAAATCCCTATGGCCGTCACGCAGAAAAATATGCATAAATAACACCAGGCAGAAAAGACCTCAGTGGATTAAACTGAACAAACACACATGGTGGTTCTTCTTGTGCCTGCATGAAAGGGAGGGTCAGAGAGGACCGTCAATTTTGAGGGTTTTTAAAAATCATATGAGTTTTAATATTAAAAGAGAAAGCATGTTATAACAATCTTTTATGGGCGATTCCAATTTCAAGTTTTAAAATGTAGTACTATCCTTGATTTCACTTTCATATTCTATAGAAACATTCATACGTTGTGATAGCAAAAGTTCTAAGAGATGATACAATAGAAAATTATAATACAGATTCATCTTGCATTTTTAAATATTCAGATTTACCTAAATTATAACACTTTTTGTATCCTGTTTGTGCTAATTAAATTTTGTTTTCTTGAATATCACATTATAGCTTTGAAACGTATTCTTTCCTATTGAAACTTTTTCCCCCTCGATTCCAGCACAGTTGATGACTCAATCCTGCACTATCGATTTTCTATAAAGGGCGCTGTCTTCCAGCACACTCGTGCTGAGCTCCTTAACGGTGCGATTATTTCCAGCTCCTTTTTCTGTATTCTTGTCCTGGCATCTGCTGTTTAGTCATTAGCCATGCGAACGCAGCAGTGAATCATTTTAGAGGTAATCTACCAAGAATAAAAGATGCCGCAACATTGTTGGGGGCGTTAGGCTGGAAGGTCCCTTCTGGGAGAATTATCTGGTATTTTGAACACCAGGGAATTGTACTTCTGAACATACAGCCAGGGAGGAACTTTGTTACCCTATGTGAAAGTTTTCTCAGTCAAACCAATGAGAGCTTCATCTAATGTTAAAAATTGTCATGTTAAAAAAAGACAGATGCCTAACAAGGCATTGTCAACTAGAAAGCGTTTGATACGAAATTTAAAAGTCCATTTTACAGGCAATATGACGGTGGCTGAAATAAACATAAACCAGCTCTCACTGTCACGTCCCACAGTCTCGTCTGCTATTCCTGTGGCCCTGTCTGGATCGGGCCCACTTTTATGTCGTTGAACACCGTCCTTGTCTTTATGGCGATGGAACTCCGTGAGGGAGGTTGTGACTTCGCATTGTGAAGTATTGTTTTCACGTTCCTAAAACTCTTCATGGCGAGCACGTCAACATCTGTGCGATGTTCCATCCAGATGCTCTGAATAATTTATTTCCCATTCTCCCGTGATGGCTCACTTCGATGCTTTTCCATTTTCAATCTTGACAGGTAATGAACATCTCTGAGACTGTGGCTTCCCGGCCCTCGGACCAATGATGCGGGGCGGGTGGGGGGGGATCGCTGGTCAAGATGTCTGAACGTTTTTGCGGCTCTTGATCTGTATTGTCCAATAGTGTGCAGGATGCTTTTCTGAACCCGCCGTGCCTCTTTGACTTGCCGCTGTCCTCGCCGCCCGACAGTTCGGGACGATAAGGTGAGAGAATACGCTGGACTTGACGGAAGGAGTCAGATTGCCGTCTGAAATGTGTTTCTTGCGTAACAACGAGATGGAAGCCGGCGATGTGGCCCGGTCGTTGGATGCTCACCTTTCCTGAAAGATGCCATCTGCTTGGAGCGAGAATGGGCGGTGACATGCAGCTGCCCCGAGGGATGCCACCATGGCAATGACGGGCGTTAACAAGCAGGCATAAGGGACCGCTCCCAGCCAGCGCTCCCTCTGAAGCCACTGCCACCATCGGCGGCACGGGGAACAGAAGGGCCCTTTCTCTGGGCCCAGGCTCCCTTGTGCTGCTGCTCAGGAGAGGCCCAGGGCTGCATCCGCACCACCCGACCATGCTCAGGACCCTTGGGCTGGCCCTGCTGGCTCTGGTCAGTGCCGTGGGCCCGAGCCAGGCCAGCGGCTTCACAGGTAAGGGGTCCGGGCTTGGCATGGGGGATGCTGGAGGAGCGGGGGGCTCCCTGGGAGCAGGTCTTGTGAGGAGAGCAGCCCTGCTGAGACCCCGGCAGACAAAGACACACCTGCTTTGAGAGGTGGCAACGTGTTCCTCCTTGGCCAAACTTTTCCATAAACCACAAAAGAGATGGTGTGCCTCTGATCCCCTGGGGGTCGATGGGGTTCAAATGCAGATTCTGAGTCAGCGGGTCTGGCGTGGGGCCTGGAACTCTGCATTTCTGCTGCCAGTGTGGACGCTGCAGATCCACGGGCCACGCTGAGAGCAGAGCGCTGCCCGAACCTTGGCATATTAGAGTTTTCAACTTACAGATAAGGAGGTGGAGGCCCAGAGCAGTCAGGCACTCACCCAAGGCCACACAGCAGGCCAAGGGCAGAAATACCACCAGGGCGCTCCCTTTTGTTGGCCCTGATGGGGCGGCAGCTTCCCCTCACCCAGGGGCCCGGTTTCCTCTTTGGTAAATGAGGATGAAAGTGGCCGACAGAGGAGTGAGGAGCCGAGCAAGGACAACCTGTCAAAGCTTTCAAGACGCACATGATTTCTGAAGAATTTCAGAGAATCGAAATGGCAAATCTTTTTAATCATTTCCCTCTTAAAATCTGCCTCATTCCTTTGGGAATTTAAACAGATCCCTTCTGTTCCTCCAGTCAACCTCAGTTTTGTACTAGTTTCACGTTTTTTTGCCCATCAGCAGGATTTTGGTGTAACTGTGATTTCTTTTTACTTGGTTTTTCCTTTGGAACGGGTCATGCACAAACCGCACAACTCAGTCCCAGAACGAACGGGAATATTGCGAGGCTGGAGGAGAGCACAGGAGGGATTTGACGAGCCTGCTCATGCATCGCACACACGAGGCCACGGGGAACAGAATCTCAGCCACGCGCCAGGGTTGCACACCTCCCTGTTCTCATGTGCCAGGGACGGTCCTGACAGGCACGATTTCACTGAATCCTCCACAAGCCCAGGGCACAGCTACCATTTTATAGATGACAGGACTGCGGCACCGAGGGGCGGGAAACGTGCTCAGAGTCACACAGCTGGCGTTTGTGAAGCTGGTGGGAACGGGTCTGTCTGACCCAGGACCCACGCTCCCTCCAGGGCCTTAAGTTTGCCCATCTCTGGGACTGGAGCTCAGGACCCCCGATGGCCATGCTGACGGCTCCTGAAAGCGTTTGTGGAATGGCAGGATCTGCTCAAAGCTTTCTCTCTGGGCTCTGCCCAGAAGCCAGGCTGGGAGACCAGCCAGCGGCCTCTAGGAGAACGTGGAAAACAAAACCGAACAAGCAGATCCCAAGAGCAGCTTCAGGGGAGATGCGAGCGTGTGTGGTGTGTGTGCAGGCGGGTTCTGCTAATGATCAGTGGGACTTGTCTCGATCAGATGGGGCCCGGGGCCTCTCCAGAGACAGGGAAGTCATGACCTTCATTAACATGGCTCGCATCTCACCTTAGGTTAAAGAGAGAAACAAAACCTGGACCCACTGCTCCAAATTCTCAGTGTGGGCGGTCCTTGGGCTGGTCTAGATCCCTCCACTAGGGACCACATTCACTGTGGCCATTTTCTCTGGCCTCTCATCCAAGTCACCTTTAAGGTCTGGGCCAGGTTACCCTGGCCTCAGAAACCTGCCCCGGCCCACATAACCAGGGGCCTCCCATTCCTTTCTGAGGCTTATGTAACCTACCACTTTGGTGAAGATGGCCCACAGGTTGTCCCCCACCCCCCAGAGGCCCTGCTGCCCTGCAATGGTGATGGGGAGGCGGCCAGGCATTCTTGTGGCTTACGAGCGGGCTCACTCTGGGGCGGTGGGATTCAGCACCGTGTCCCACCCAGAGTAAGGCCGCAGTATCTCCCGTCAGCCTGGGCTTGAGGGCTGGCTCTGCCCTGTTTCTTCCTGGGTGGCCGGAGGGTTCCCAGCCCCCTGAGTCTCACTTTCTGCACACTTGTGGGTTGCTGTGAGGCCAAAGGAGAGAATCTTCAGGGGTGCTGTCCTGGTGTTGGGGATGAAGATTATTTCTGCTGCCATCTCTGAGGTCCTCCCCAGAAGTCCAGCTCCTCATTGTGGGGTATACACTGTCATATTGATCCTCTACCCATAGTCTGATAAAGCTTAGAACTCAGAGGTGAGTCTCTGAAGATGTAAAGTGTATTCGAACGATTCACTCATCCTACACTGAGGACCCATGAGTGCAGAGAGCCCCAAGCTGGGTGCTAACGTTGGGGGCCACCACATGGCCCCTGTGTTAGTCCCCAAGGCTGCCATACAAAGTACTACAGACTGTGGGGCTTAAACAGTAAAGATTTATTGTCTCTAAGTCTGGAGGGCAGAAATCCAAGATCAAGGTGTGGGCAGGGCTGGTTCCTTCTGTGTGCTGTGCGGGAGAATCTGTTCCGTCCTCTGTCCCAGTTTCTGGTGGTTTGCTGGCAATCTTGGCGCTCCTTGGCTTGTAGAAGCATCTCCCCATCTCTGCCTCCGTCTTCACGTGGCCTTCGCCTTGTGTGCATCCTGTCTCTGTGTCCAAAGTTGCCCTTTTGTAAGGGCACTGGTCACGTCGGATTAGGGGCTACCCCGCCCCGCTATAACCTCGTCTTAACTGATTACATCTGCAAAAACGCTATTTGCAAATAAGGTCACTTTCTGAGGTCCTGGAGGTTAGGACCCCACCACGTGAATTTTGGGTGGGAGGGTGTGGACACAGTTCAGCCCATAGCAGTCCCTGCTTCGCGAGGCAACAGAGGCTCTCTGGGTAGACGGGACACCCCAGGACCACAAGGGGGTGGTCCAGGACAAAGAGACACAGGGCTGGTGAAGGTAACGGGTGCTATGGGGTCCCGAGAACTGAGAGATCCTGCCGATGAAGGGGCTGTGGGTGTCTCTGCACAGGAACCAGGCTCCAGCTGAGAGATGCATAGGGCCTGATGGGACCAGCTGGCTGTTGTCCTACGGCGAGGCACTGTGCCCTCGTCTCCCGAGGACAGCAACAGTGGGGCTGAACTTTACCGTCTATGAACTTCTCATGTGTGCTTGAGATAATTGCTATTTATCTTCCATCCTGTTCCAAAAAAGGGAGTCATTGCTATCTGTGCCCAGCAAGTAGTAAGCCTTCAGTATATATTTACCAAGGGAATTGCTGCGTATTCATTTCACCGCAACAAACCCGAGGCTCACGGGGACTAGGAGGTGTGCACAAGGTCCTCCAGGCGCAGAATCAGAGAGCACGGAGCAGGAAGCAGGGACACGAGCCTCCGTGTCTTCCCTCAGTGTACTGTCAGACCCCTGGGCTGGGGGAGCATGGGTCGGGCCCAGGGGCCTCTCCACAGCCTGTAGCGGAAGATGTCTTAGCATGCAGGTCCCTGTCTACAGGTCATCCCTTCGAGTTTATGCCGCTGCGTGAACTTCTCAGAGATGGGCTGGTGGACAGATGCTGAGGGGTCTGCCCAAGGGCGAGAGGGCTCCTTCCACACTCTTGCAGATGTGGAGGGCTTGTAGAGAACCCCTTGTATGGATCTGATTCTGGCACTTGTCCTTTCTTGGGTTCCTGCATCTTTCCTCCCTCCCTCGTAGAAAAAGGCCTCTCCTTGCTGAGCTACCAGCTGTGCAACTACAGCGTGACCCAAAATGTCCAGAAAGTGGAGGCCCTGCAGACATCCCACCTGACCTACGTCCCCTGCGGTGGGTGGATCCCGTGGAGGCGGTGCCCCAAGACCGTTTACAGGACCCGCTACCTGGCGGTGGAGGTCCCCGAGCCGAGGAACGTGACGGACTGCTGCGAGGGCTACGAGCAGCTGGGCCTCTACTGCGTCCTGCGTGAGTCCAGGGCGGCCGGGCGGGCTGGGGGCTCCCTCCCTCGTCCCCTCTCCTTGGGATTCCTGATGAGTCTCGGGACAGTCACTGTTCACGGCCATTAGCCCTGAACTTACTGGATCTTGCTGGAACACTGGCTCTCAACCTTCAGCGTGTATTAGGATGGTCTGGAGGGCTCGTCCCAGCACAGATCCCTGACCCCACCTCCAGATTTCAGATCCAGTGGGTCAGGGGTGAAGTTCAAGTTCACAGATGGTGCTGATGCTGCTGGCCCGGGGGCCCCATTTTGAGAACCTCTGTATTGGAGCAGTGGCTTTCAGACCTGGCTGCATATCGAAGGCCCCTGGGCAGCTTTAAAAATTGGGGTGGGATTGGTGTGGGGCATAGCTTGGGCATTGGGATTATTTTAGAGCTCCCTGAGGGATTCTAATATATGGCTGAGTTTGAGAACCAGCATTGCCTTCTCTTCTATGTTGGCAGCCAATCTTTTCTTTCTGAAAGCTGTAGTGGAATGCTTTCTTTAACCAAAATCCTAAGCTGAACTCTAGTATGTGAAAGAGATGGAAGGGGTCCCTTCGCTTTCCCCTAACTGCCCAGGGACCCCGAGTCCTGTCACTTTCCCAGTGAGGTTTGGAAGATGCTGGGGGCAGTTACCAGGGCTGGCCAGTGTCTGAGGCCAGGTGAGCTGGGCTGTACGGGGCCTCAAGGCTCAGCCTTTTGACAAGAAGGGAACTTTCCAGAAGATTTCTTCCAGGGGAAAGTCACAGGCGGGTATGCGTCTGTGAGTGTGTGTGGGTGGTGGTGATTGTTAAATCTGAGTCAATACCAGATCCAAAATGAGTTTTGGAACAGTCAGAAGGTCCCCCTGCCCCCACCCCCGTGGTGGAGGGGAAGTGGGAAAGGTGTGAGGGCTGTTGCCCCCAGGGTGCAGACAGCACCCACTCCAGGGTGCCGGGAGGGGTTCCCATGTGACCCGTGCCTGGAGCCCAAGGCTCAGACAGCAGCAGGCTACGCTGTGGACACTGCACACGTGGGGCCTGCCCCCTGCCCGCACCAGGGGCTCCAGGATGTAGTCTTGGATGGTCTGTGCAGATCCTGAGCCTCTCCCTTCAAGCCCCTCAAAGCCATCTCACAGAGGACAGGCATGGCTGACACTTTGCTCTGGCCCCCTTCAGAGGGTCAGGCGCAGAGACGTCCTCACGGCTCACGGGTGAGCAGTTCATGGGAGTACACCTCTTCTGGGAGTGTTGAAATGACACCACTACTACCACCAATGAAAACCAGATTGGCCGGCTGACCTTAGGCCCTGGGGCTCCGTGCCCAGTGAACTCCCGCTGATCCCCTAAAGGGGCACTTGCAGGGAGGGGCTGTCCCTGGCGGTCCTGCCCAGGCCCTGCTGGGTCTAAGGAGCCCCTTCTGGTGCTGACACCTGCTCCTTTCTGCTTTCTCCATCTCCCTGGGCCGCATGCACGAGGGGACGACCAGCTGAGCTGCTGTCCCTGGCCTGGAGCACCTCCCTTCCAGGGAGCTGGGGTCCCATTGCTGTGGGGGCCTTGGGGCCCATGGCATGTCAGAACCCAGTGGTGGAAAGAGGGGGCCACCTGCCCTGTCTATCTTCACCTGTGAAGGCCTGCTGGCTGTTGGGGGGATTAGTGAGGTCTTGTGTCCAGGGTGCCAGAGGAGGCCCCCAGGAGAGGCTGAGCCCCACCAGCCCCACCCACGCTGACTGGTCTCCTCTCTGTAAGGGCTGCCACCCTGCTGTGACAAACAAGTTAATTCCCACCAGAGGGAGGATGGGAGGGCTGGCAGCCCCTCTCCGACACCTGCTTATCTTTCTTCTCCTCAACAAACCAGCTTCAAGGAGTACCCCTCATGAGACATCAGCCCCACTATTAGAGTCTTGGTGCCTTTAATTAGGAGCTCACCAGTTGGGAGAGGGCCAGAACATTCTAGTCAGAGAGTCCTGTGGGCAGGGCTGCCCTGGAGACTGCAGGTAGGGGTGTGGCTGGTGAGGGAGGGTGAGGATGTCATGGGGGCCTTGCTGGGAGCGGGAGAAGGAGGCCTCACCGTGAAGGCCTGGAGGCCCCTTGAGTCGGCTGAGTTGGGGTCGAGGGTCCACGGTCCCCTGGGCCTGAGAAGGGTCACTCTTGCAGCAGTGTGCAGAGGAGGCCAACAGGAGCCCAGAGGAAAGGGCAGGGAGGAAAAGGGGCCTTGGTGGGGTCGTCCTTTGTGACGGGCCAGCTCAGGAGATTCCTATCACCAGTGGACAGGAGAACCCCCCCACCTGCAGACGGGGACACAGAAGTGGCCAGGTGACTTCGAGATCGCACAGACTCGGGCCTGGGTCTCGCCGGCCCCCATCAGATTCAGTTTGTGGCATCTGGGGAAGGCGGCCTTGGTGGGATAGGGGAGGAATGGGGATAAAGAAGGTTACGGCACTGAGCACGCTGGCCTCTCCCCCGGGAATGCTCCTGCTTGGTGCCAGGGCCGGGCGTGGCACTGTGGCCGCCGCGGGGGCCTCGTGGCACCCCCAGTGGGGCAACAGCTCTCCTCCCGGCCTGTGGGGGCTGCGGGTGAGCACCTCGTCCCCCCTCCGTGTTCAGACATCACGTTGGTGGCTGGAAACGGCCCGGCCCATGGTGGAAGTGTTTACCCCGAGGGGATTGGCAGCATGAACTTTTCCACACTTGCCTGGGTCCTTTGATCAAAGCTTGTTCCGAGATGCCTCGTGACAGGCTGGCTCTTTGGGACAGGAAGTGAGAGGTCTCTGTGAGTGATCTGCTGACACCCAAGGGCTGAATCACACAGAATGAGGCGGGCCCCAAGCCTGATGTGGTAGCCCCAGGGAGCAGCCTGCGAATTTGGGGAGGAGAGGAGGATGGAAGGTCCTCTTTCCTCCAGGGCAGGACCTCGGGGTGGCCCGAGGCTGGGGTGACAACCCAGGGCTCTAAGTTCAGAGGTCTCATCCCCAGAGCAGTGAAACCTCTGACTCGCTTCCTTCTTTCTCCTCCCACTCAGCGACCAAGTATCTAAAAAGGGAAGAGAGTTACAAGAGCACATGTGGTATTTCTTTCCATCTAGATGACTTTTCAATTTTTTTTTAAGTCCAACATTTGGAATGCAATGATAAGTCAGAGATTATTTTATTTAAATGTATTTTTTAAAAATAGAATTGCAAAAATTGGATCCATGAACTGTGCAGAAAACTTGGAAACAGCAAAGAACAAAGAGAAATCACCCACATGCCCGCCGCCCAAGAATAACCGCGGTTCACGTTTTCTTCTAGTCTTCATTCAGGGCAGCTGTTTGCAAAAGCGTGATTACCCTCTTGGAGATTTTTTTGAGGCACGCTTTTACCACTTAGCCATTTATCTGGAACATCTTTCATGTCAATAAATATTATTCTACAGCAGGATTTAACAGCCACATGGCATTACCTCATATGGATGTATCGGCATTAAGCAATCCCCGACCACTTAGTGGTTTCCAGTTTTTCATTGTCATAAATAATGCCGTGATGAACATCATATGATACAAACACTGCAACACACAAGCTCGATATTATTCACTCGGGATGAATTCCTGGGAGTGGAGCCGAGTGAGTGTCTCAGCTGATGCTCACCAACTGACACCCTGTTTTCTGCCCTCCCCGTCTTCTTCGCACACTCATCATCTTGGCAAGCTCTCTCTCGAGCAAGCCCAGGGCCCCCTCACGACCAGGAGACAGCCCCAAACTTCCCGTCTCCCCCTGCTAACGATCAGGGCCCCCTTGGGGAAGGAGGGTGCCTCTGAGGGAGGAGGCTGGGGCTGGAATGGTTATTCCAGAGCAGATCAGACTCCTCAGGCTCAGGGAGACCCCGGGGCCGTTGCTCAGACAGCGCTGCCTCCCTCGGCATTGTCTCACTGATCCGTGACTAACCCTGGGTTGCCAGGCACTGGGCAGGCTTGTTTCATTGTTTGTGTTGAGTTAGTGGAAGGAGAAGCAGACTCTTGACTTTCTACCAAGCTGGAATTGTTGACTGTTCTCTGGGGCTCTCGGCAAGCCGGCCAGCTCCGAGGCAGGCAGGGGATTCCCAGCAGCATCTGAATCAAGATGAACTTGAACTTGAAAGCACTTCTGTGGTGATCAGGAAACCGTTTTTGGAAGCCAATTCTTCCTGGTGGCCTACATTTTCTTTTCATTTCAATAAACCTTTTCGTTTAGATTCGTTTGAGATTTACAGACAAGCTGTAATTTCCATACACCCTTACAGGCTTCCCCTAATGTCAGCATCCCACAGGGTGCGCGTGTCCCAGCTCAGTACCCAGCGTTGGTGCGCTGCTATTAATTTGACTCCCCACTCTCTTTGGATTTGACTTTTTTTCCCCTAATGTCAGTTTTCTGCCCTCGGAGCCCACCTTACATTTAGTTCCATGTTTCCTTAGTCTTGAGGCCACTGGTTTTTACGATGGGAGAGAAAGCAAAGACCTTTCCTTCCTTGATGGGTGTCCCTACAGGGATGCTGGCATTTCCGTCCCAGCGTGGCTCTCCCAGGCTGCACTGCATGGCCATTTTTCATGCCCTCAAAGCCAGTCCCCGTGTGGCAACTGCTCCAGGACTTTAGATAATTGGAGTAGCCACCTGGATGACTGGGAAATGAAGAGGGAGCCAAGGATTGCACGGAAACGAGAAAGTTATGGAGCCTGAACTTCCAGTCCAGGCTCAGCGGTGTGAATCAGACAAGACGGCGGGCGGCTTCCGTGATGAAATTGCTAATGCAGACTCTGCCCGTTTCTCCTTTGGCAGTTTTGGCTTTCTCTTCTCTTCCTTGGCTGACGCTCCCGCCCTTGTGATGTGTTCCCAGCACAAGGAGGGGCCACCACCTTCCTTCTGGCTGGGGAGCATTCTGAGGAGACATGGGGGACCCCAGAGGGCAGTCCCCAGGACTGCAGCCCCTCGGGGCTTCCCTTCCACTTGGCGACCCCACGAGTCCACCCAAAGGGCTAATCTTCCCCAGCTTCGGGGGGATGTTTCCAGAGCTTGGTTATCAGCTGGCCTCGTCTGACTTTCCTGGAGTTTCAGGGGCCTGGAACTGCACTTCTGAACATCTTACAGGGCACAAAGATTTAAATGAATCTGGACACAAGCCAGATGGGTTTGAGTGCCACCCAAGGGAGCACGGTGCCCTCATCCGGGGCGATTGGCAGGAAGGCTGCGAGCTCACCCAGCCCCTTCCTCACAGGCTGTCCCCGGGGTCTCGCCTTCCCCTGCCTCTCCCCCTGCTGCCCTCAGTCTCCCCGAGCTCCTGGCTTCTTGGCTTCCTTCCGGCCGTTGCTGCCCCCAGCCCAGCTCCACCCCTGGGTGTGCACAGACTCGCGGGCTCCCCCAGCCCTGCAGCCTGCCATGCTCTGCTGCCAGAGTGTCCAGGCAGCAGTGGCCCACGCTCCGGCCGCCTCTTGAGCAGTGTCTCCCCAGGGAGCAGCGCAACCCGGCTTTCCCGGGTTCAGTTTTTTCTCTTCTTCTGGCGCTCTTCTATGGCCCTGAATACCAGCACCTGGACTCCTGGCCCGTCCGTTTGGGGCCCACGGAGTCTCAGATAGTTTCGGCCCTTTCTTGGATCTCTCTTTTCTTCAGAAGCGAACCCATGCCTCCCCCAGCTCCCTGGCTGAAGTTCAGGGCACCAGGACACCGTGTCTCGCGTGGTGCGTCCAACCACGCCTGGCTGCTCGTCCCTCATCATCTTTCCTCCCGCAGGAGCTCGCCTGCATTTCTGCATGTCCTCCAGGAGCTGTGTCACACGGAGCTCGTTGTGAATGGTGCCCCCTGGAGCTGCGCAGCCCGTAGCCCTGCTGACTGACCTCAGTGGACCTGCCCCCAGTTGACCAGGGAGGGGTCAGGGCCACGCTGCTGGCCTCTCCAAGCGTGTGTCCAACAGGCGGGCCAAATGCCACATTTGCATGGCTAAACTCTGCTCCACCCGAGGCCGTTTTTCTGCAGCTTTCCCCAGCTCAGGAACGCTGCCAGCAGATGCCCAGGCGGAAGCCTCGGAGGCTTCTTGAAGCTTCTCCCTCTTTTACATGCCCATCCCATCTGTCAGCACATCCTGAAGCTTCCAGCTAAATACACCCAGGATCTGAGGCTTCCCGTGCCTCCACCCATCACTCTGGTCCAGCCTCCACCATCTCTCACCTGGACCATCACAGTCAGCTCTCAGCTGGGCACCCACCCTCTCCAGCAGCCAGAGCATGCCGTGAATGCCCTAGGGAAGCAGGACAGGAGATGGGAAGGAGCGGAGGAAGAGGCATTGGCCGGTCGTGGGGAGGGAAAGGGGTTTGCAAAACTCCAGGCACCTGGGGCCTTTCGTACAGAGTGAGACAGCTCCAGCCCCGACGGGGCGCCTGAGGGTCAAGAGAGATGGGGACGCAGAGCTACTCAGAGTAATCTGAGGGTCTGGGCAGGGCACCCCTTCACCACCAGACTGCCCGAAACCCCCAGGACTCCCACCTGGACACGGTCTGGGTTTCTCTGCTGCCCCATCCACCAGCTCACCCACTTCGCCCACCCAGGCCACAGGGCCCCTCCTCTCCATTGGAGGGTGGGCACCCTCCTGCCTCGTGATGATATGATGGTGTCTGCGGGGCTGCCCTCTACCCCCAGGGCCACAGACTCGCCTCTCCAGGGCGGCCTTCCCTGCCTCCCCACCCCGGGCCCTGCTTTCCTCCCTGCGGCTCTCATCCTGTCTGACCTGTAGGTCTACTTGCACATGGCCTCTGTCCACTGGAATCTAAGTGTCCTGAAGGCAGGGACTTTGCCTCTGTCCACTGCTGAGTCCCAGGCACCCAGTGCCATGTCTCATCTATATCCAGTACTCAGTAAATACTGAATGAATGAATGAATGAGTGAGTGAGTTGGTGAGTGAGTGAGCTATCAGGACACTGAGCATCAAGGGGCACTCTAAGGGCTGGTGGAGCCCCTGTACCTGGACTCCTAAGGCCTAGAGGAAAGGGGACACCCAGGACCCCAGCAGAAGCTGTCCTCCTTCGAGAAAAGATGGTCAGACTATATGAAAGTCAAAGCAAATGCCCTGGGGGGCTGCTTTGCAGGACCTGTGAGGCACCACCCAGGCCTGGACACGGCCCTCGGGAAGCCACACCGTGCGCCTCCCGGCTGCAGGCATGATCCGGGACCAAGAGGCAGCCCGAGTCCGCGCCTGCATATCTCACCGAGGTTTTTACTGCCAACATCATTAACTGCTGCTCAATTTTCCCCCAGCCCTGAATCGGTCCCGGGAGTTTGCATCGAGACCCGGGGTCTGCCCAACAGTGGGACTGGAAGCGCCTAGCTCGCTGTGCACCCTGGACGCCGACTGTCCCGGACTTCAGAAGTGCTGCCCCTCATCGAGGGGCCACCACTGCGTGTCTCCCGTGCCTCCAGGTAGGGCTGAGGTCCTCTCTTGCCTGAGACCTGCAGCAAAGGAGATATCCAGTTAGCCAGCTGAGCGTGGGATGGGGCCCGGCCCTGAGCGGCTGGAGGTCGGGGAGGAGTGGGTCAGCTGGCTTCACAGGGAGCCGCGTGCACGGGCAGATTCCACGCCTGGGTGATGTCTTCCTCAAAATCCAGTCACAGAAACCTCAGGGAGAGAAGAGTGTTCACAGGTGCTCTGAAGAGGGAAGACATCCTGGTGTAGCAATGACCCAAATCCCCCACGTTTGTCTCCTGGGGCCTGGGCACTCCGGGCGGAGCTGGCTGGAAGCTGAACTGTGTCGTACTGGGAGGCCAGAAGCCCCACAGAGACTCAAAATCCCTCTCATAGCACCTGTGGGCCAGGTCCGGGGCCTGGCCCTCAGTGCACGCCTGTCTGGTCTGGAAAGTTCTGCTCTTGACCGTGGGCTGCCCCCAGGAGAACGGGTTGGTCAAGGTTCAAAGCTAGGGAAAGACATATATGCCATATGCAATATATATTACAGGGGTTGCATATGCTCTATTAGTTTAGTATAAAGTAATAGTATAAGTGATCATTAATAACATATATTAATATATAATAAGTATAAAGGTATTGTATACATTATATATTAATTATACTGTTATGCTGTATGCATTACAGTATATACATTACGTATCATGTATTATACACAGTATTGTCTGGTTTACATTATATACAATAACATACATTATATATAGGAATCTATATAAGAGGAACAAAGGGCAGGAGGTGGTGGCAGATTTCTTTATCAGGCCTCGGTTGGCCCACCCTGTCCCGGGCCTGTCACTCATGAGCGTGCACCCTCCTGCAGCTGCGGAGAGGAGCCCGGCCAGCTTCTGGTACAACGTGAGCGTCCTGGTGAAAATGGACTTCGAGGAGCTCCAGCAGGTGGACCCCAGGCTCCTGAACCACATGCGCCTTCTGCACTCCATGGTAGGTGAGGAGGACAGCGTGCCTGTGGGCCGCCCAGGCTGACACAGGCTGGGAACTGGGGGCCTGGGAGGAGTTCCACGAGTGACCCCAAAATGATGACTCTGAACCCAACATGAATTCTTAATTTAAAAAAAAGACAATGTTAAAGAGGTATGATTTACGAGCAACAAAACGCACCCGTGGAAGTGTGCGGTGTGATGCGTTTTGAGGTGCATAGCGTTGTAAGCCACATAGAGAGCACAGGACCCCCAACCTTTTAACAGCTTGTTGCTTAATCCAAATGGTGCCCCTGTGTAGACGGCCTCGGCCGCAGCGCTGCGCCCTCACTAACCTCGCTCGCCGATCCCCAAGGCTCTAGCTCCCGCTCTGCGGAATTCGGCAGGCGCCCCAGGAGGGGCTGGGGTGGGACCTCTGGATGGGGGTCCTCTGCCTCGGCCCTGTGGGTGTTTGCGGTTGCCTGGCTCTTTGCTGTGCCCCGCCTGTCATCAGAGGATTTGCCCAGCATTCCCAGCCTCTGCGCATAGGAAGCCAGAAACATGCTCAGCTGGACAACCAAAAATGGCCACATGTCCCCTGAGGGCAACACCACCCCTAGTGGAAGCCTCTGCTGTGGCCACAACTCACCCTTTCTGACACCTCAGTGGGCCCTTCCCACCAGCTTGTCCCCACATGCTGGGGAACCCAGCGGCGGACAGGGCATTGCTCGTCACCATACGGCGGCTTTCCCAGGCGGTGGGCTGACCTCAGGGCTGGCCACAGGCGAGGGCCCCATGCAGTCACTCCATGCTCAGAAGGGCCCCACACTTGGCTGAATGCTCTGCGGTTGCCTCTCGAAAGGCTTAATGCTTTTTGAATCAGGGGCCCCACATTTTCCTTCTGCACTGGGCCCCGCATGCTGTGCCAGCTGCTCCTGCCTGACCCTCAGACGCATAGATGTTTCCCACCGTGGTGCCGGACCCAGAGCTGGGCCCTCCTTCGTGTTTAGGCCTGCCGGCCGGGGCATGCCCAGAACAGACGGCACACACGCTCACCTTGCTCTGGGCCATCCAGTAAAGCGGCTAGAGAAGAATTCTGAAATGTCATCTTCACTCAGAAGCCTCCTTAGCTGCCCTGGCTGGAAGTGACTTTTGTCTTAGCTTGTTGGGGGACTCAGGTTGTCCAACTGGCCGGTAAGAACAAAGCTATGGAGCCAGACTGCCCAGATTCAAATCCCAGGGCTGCCACTCATCAGCTGTGTGGCTTTGGGCAAGTTACATAACCTTTCTGTGCCTTAAAGACCTCCTCCGTTATATAGGAATAATCAGAATCCTACCTGAGTCGGTGGCCATGAGGTTTAAATAGTACATGAAAAGAGCTTAAAATGGTGCTGACCTGGGGAGGTTCCGAGTTGCTGTGGTTGTTGGTATTTGAAATATTATTATTGTCTCGTGTCTGCCGTTCTCTTCATGAGTGTCTGGGTTTTGTTTCTCCAGAAGGCAGAGAGTTCCTTCCAAGCAGGAGGGGCCTGCCCACAGCTGGGCTCCTGGACTCAGGGATTCCGTGAGGCTGGGGTTGGTCTCTGTCCTCCTCCTGAATTACGGACGACCTGTTTCTCCTCCTGTGAAGGGGTTCGCGTCTGCCGAGGAGGACCCCTGCCAACCCCCTTTCTGGTTCCCCGTGGAGACTTGGGGTTTGCCGGCCAAGCCTGCTCTGGGATGCTCTTCCGCCCAGGCGGTCAGGTAGACCTGCCTGGCTGCTCCAGGCAAATGATATCTTGAGACTTCGAGATATTCAGCTGGAGCAAAAAGAATGCATACGAAACGAGAGAAGGGATCATTAAACCTCAAAAAAGAACCAGATGTGTACAACGTGAGGCCGTGGCTTCACCGTCTGTTTCTCTAATTCCAGATCTAATTCTCCACGTCAGCTGTGAGGGTGGGGACGGGGGGACCCTGGGGTTGACCAGTGACTTTTCCTGGGCCTCTGTAACAAAGCACCACAGGCCGGGGCTCTTCACGACAGATGTTTATTGTCTTTAGTTCTGGACTCTGCTGACCGCTGACCGTCTGCGGTCAAGGTGTGGGCAGGGCTGGTTCTCCCAGGGCAGTGAGCGAAGGGTCTGTTCCAGGCCTCTCTCTTTGGCTCATAGGCGTCTGTCTTCTCCCCGTGTCCTCGCATCATTTCCTTCTATCACTGTCTGTCTCTTGTACCCAAATTTCTTCTCTGGACACCAGTCATCCTGGACAAAGGCCCACCCTGATGACCTCATCTTGGCTAATTACATCTGCAATGACCCTATTTCCAGATAAGGGCACATTCTGAGCTACTGGGGGTAAGGACTTCAACACAGGAATTTTTTTTGGCGGGGTGGGGAGACAATTCAATTCATGACAACCGGTGTTGCAGAAGTATTTATAATCTGGTCTGCAGGACTATGGGGATGACGACAGACGTGAAAATATTGTAGCAGTTCTTTTCTGCAGAGCAGAGTGGCGTGTGTGTGTGTGTAATTGGTTTTAACTTCTCCGGGCCTCAGTTTCCCCGTCTGTCCCATGGGGACGCCCTCACATTGCGTGACCCTCTGACTCTGGCTTCACAGGTCACCAGTGCCCTGTGGCCGATGGACTCTGCTGTCCACCACCTGTGGTCGGCTGGTGGGGACACCTCGACCACAGTGTCTTGGCTGCTGCTGGGCCTGCCGCGGCCGGTGCCGGTGGCCAATGTGTCCGCCATGTTGGACGGCATCGTGAGGCGCGTCTACGAAGTGATCAGCATCCAGGTGCAAGGTAGTCCTTCTCCGGGGTCCTCCCCTTGGGGCGGGGGCTACAGGAGTAGGGCGACAATCCAGCAGGCGAGGGGTGGACTGCCCCATCTACAGCTCATTCTGGCTCAAACCGGGTTGAAACTCCAAGTTCTGAAGCAGAGATTTTGAGAAGTGATTTTGCTCTAACTTCACCATGCCCCCCACCTCCCTCCTGGGTCTCCTCCACGCCGTCTCCTGCCCCTGCCATCCAGGCAGGCGCTGGAGAATGGAGCCCAGAGCAACTCAAGGCCTTGTTTCTCCAACCCTTGGGTTCCCAAATTTCCCTCTTGCCTCTTTCCCACCCTCTCCAAGAACATTCTTGTACCTAGACAGCAGAAGTGTACCAAGTTGAACTTCGTAAAGCACACAGATGTGGCCTTGTTTCTAGAAGAAATTACCTGGTCTTTCTTCTTATTCTTCTCCTCCTCCCCCTCCTCCTCCTCTTCCTCCTTCTTCTCTTTCTTCTTCTTCTTCTTTTTTGTCCATGTCAGGTGTCAGCAAACTTCTTCTGAAAAGGGCCAGGCAGTAAACACTTTTGGCTGTGGGCCGCACGGCCTCTGTCTCAGCTGCTCGGCTCTGCCATGTGGTACAAGAGCGGCTGTGGACAGTGTATGAGCAGAGGGCTGGCCCCCAGGAGAACTTTCTTTCCCACAGCTGGAGGCAGCTGCTCCCTGGGCAGGGAGGGGGATGGCTGCTTTGCTGGGGAAACTCCTCCTATGACACTGAAGGTCACACACAGTGATGTCGGGGTCTGGAGCCCGTGAAAGCTCTAGTGACTGCATTTAATTCCCTGCAAAATCCACAAATGGGCTCGAAGACCAAACTGCGTGGTGGCAGCAAGCGCAGAGCGTGCCTTGTCTGTTCTGCCAAGGCCGTTTGTCCAGAGAGCACAGGAGCTTGCCCGGAGGGGAACACGTTGGGTGTATGACTGAACACAGTGGGGGAAGGCACACTCAGGAAGGCGGGTCGGCTCAGTGGGAGGGCGCTGGAGAGAATCTGTTGGGGGATGACGCCTTGAGGGGGCGGTTTGGGGGAGGGTCTAAGGAAGGGGCTTTGTTCCAGATTGGATGCTGTCAGAAAGCAAGCGCAATTCTGTGATTGGGTATCTCAATGAATTTTATCTAGAGGGAGGGGACACTAGCATGAAGATAAGCTATAAGTGGCAGAGATCTAATAGTCACTCATTTTAGCCAAGAGAGGGGAGTAGTATTTTGTGGGTGACATGGTGGTCTTTTTTCCGTCTGGCTTAGATGAAAACATGAAGCGGCTTTGCTTTGTCTCACTTTCTCCTGGTCTTGGAGGAGCCTGGCCTGAGTGGCATTCTTTGAGCTTGTTTGTGTCTGATGGGAGAGTAACAGGGCCCCGCTAGGAACGTCAGGCCACTTCTGACATCGGGGCTGCCCTGTTCTCTTTCTCAGTCCAGAAAACTGCCCATCCTCAAGATGAATTCTTGAGTGGGATGTTTGGACTCCAGCGTTTCATGACCCTTCGGACTCAGTGCAGCCCCAAAGCAGTTTGCTCTGGCAACAGCAGCTGCCCAAGCATGCATGACGGCTGCTAGCGAGGGTGCCACACGCCCTGGAACGGGGGCCGGCTGCTCGAAGGAAGGAGGCCAGTGTGTCTGCAGGCTCTCTAAGACAGGGCTTCAAGAGGGCCCTGAGGACCACTGCCCGGTCCTCAGCTCATGTGACACACGTTTGGAGGTTAATGAGAATGACCAAGAGGTTACGACTCAACTCTTCTCCTTTTCAATAGACACAAATGAATGTTTCTACGACGAACTCAATGCCTGCTCTGGAAGGGAGCTGTGTTTAAACGTGGAGGGCTCATACCAGTGCCTCTGTCACCCGGAGTCACCGATCTCGTCTCCCCAGAGGCTGAACCGCACGTGTGAAGGTAAGCGAGTGGGCTCTCCCAGATGGCATAGGAATGGCTTAAGGAACTTTCCAGGCCAGAGGGTCCACAGAGATCCTCTCTTCTTACAAAGAGGGTACCACTGGCTCATGGGCAGACAAGAGTCATTTAGTTCTTTTGAACATCCTTGATCTCAAGGCATGCTATTCCTGTATTTTTTTTAAATGCACTTCACTTGCCTTTATCTCTGAACTCACAAGCTTTGTTTTTTCTTTTTCGAGGAAGATTGGCCCTGAGCTAAAATCTGTTGCCCATCTTCCTCTTTTTTCTCTCCTTTTTCTTCCCCCTGTCCAAAGCCCCAGTGCATAGTTGTGTATCCTGGTTGTAAGTCCTTCTTCTGCTTCTTCTATGTGGGATGCCACCGTAGCACGGCTTGATGAGCGGTGTGCTGGGTCTGTGCCCAGGATCCAAACCGGTGAACGTCAGGGCCACCAAAGTGGAGTATGCGAACTTAACCACTCGGCCACTGGGCTGACCGCTGCATTCATTTTTTGATTTAACCGATGTTGATTTCTGTGCCATTCACTGTGCTGGATGCTGGTAATGGAAACACGTATGAATAGATGGTACCTTTGCGCTTGGAAACTCGGTAGAGAACACGACAGATGCCTGTCAGGCATGGTGTGTAAGGGGGATGCCTGAATAATTTATTGTCTAAATCTGGACCCCTTTGAGAGTGAAAGGGAGGTGACTAATACTAACACTGGGGCCACAGGAGTACCCTGGACTGTCCCTGGGGTTACCAGTTAATTAGACGCAGGAGAGGAAGGGGGACATATGGCAGCATGCACGTGTCTTGGTTGGACAGTTGACTAGACAGTGATTCCTGAATGACTTGGGGGAGACCAGGATTATTATTATTGTTATTTTAAAGATTGGCACCTGAGCTAACATCTGTTGCCAAGCGTCTTTGTTTTCCTTCTTCTTCCTCTTCTCCCAAAGCCCCCCAGCATATAGTTGTATGTTCTAGCTGAAGCTCCCTCTGGTTGTGCCATGTGGGACGCTGCCCCAGCATGGCCTGATGAGTGGTGCTGGGTCCACGCCCAGGATCCGAACCAGTGAAACCCCGGGCCGCCAAAGTAGAGCGTGTAAACTTAACCATTCGGCCATGGGGCTGGCCCTGTTTTGACTATTTTTGACAATAGTGGTTTAAACTGAGACGGAGTTGAAGTTGAGTGGAGACGCCAGGATGCTGACTCAGTCGGGTATTTGGTGCTGGAACTCAGGGGCTGGGTTGCCTACGTAAATCAGGAGTTGTCAGTGTCCAGGTGACATTTAAACTACGGGCAAGGCTGAGAGAAGGGCCCAGGGCCGAGGAACCCCAATATTTAGAATCAGTACAGGAGGAGGGGATTGCAAAGGAGACAGAGTGAGGCAGGAAGAAGAGTATGAAAGACAGCAGCCAGGAGTCAAGAACAGGCAATCCTGTACAGACATTTACTACGAAGAGGCTCAGAGAAGTCAAGCAGAACCTGGAGGAGGTGTGGATGCCCAGGTGGCTCTTTTTAAAAGACGGGTGATGTCAAAGCATATTTGTGTGCGATGGGAGAGATCCTGGCTAATTTCTGCAGCTCTGGGACCCAGTTCAAGCCTTCTCTCCCCTGGGAAGCTGCCCTTGGACATCTCTTCTCCCCCGCCCTGCAAGGCTTCCCCAGCTGGAGATGATGGTCATCTGCAGCTGCTCCCGTGGCCCGAGAGTGGCTCAGGGAAGGCCTGCAGGGCTGTCTCCAGGCGGGTGGGGCCACAGGTGCAGGCTCCTGGCTGGCAGCTGGGACGGGGAGCAGAAGAGGAAGGAGCAGGTGGAACCTTCAGCTTGCATGGATGGGGCGGCGAGGGTCAGGGTAGGGTTCATTCATTCATTCATTCACTCATGCGACACATTTTAACGAGCACCTCCTATGCTCCAGGTATTGCTGTAACTGGGATTCTTTACACAGCTAAAGGGACTCTGCAGATGGAGTTAGGCTAAAGATCTAGAGATGGGAGATGATCCTGGGTAATGCAGGTGGGCTCAAAGTCATCACAAGGGTCCTTCAAAGAGGGAGGCGGGAGGGTCAGAGTCAGAGAGAGAAGACGTGACCGGGGAAGCAGACACGGAAGAAGATGCCACACCACCGTCTGAGAAGGTGGAGAAGGAACCGCCAGCCAGGGAAGACAGGCGCTCTAGAGACTGGAAAAGGAAGGAAATGGGTTCTCCCCTGGACCCTCCAGAAGGAATGCAGTCCTGCCAACACCTCGGTTTTAGACTTCTGGCCACCAGAACTGTGAGAGTAAATTTCTCCTGTTTTAAGCCACTAAATTTGTGATAATTGGTTACAGCAGCCACAGGCATCTAGTATAAAGAGTCAGGTCAAGACCCCCTTGGTGGCACGTGCTGGGTGGAACCCAGGAACTGAACAGGGAGGCTGGGGGGGATGGAGCAGAGAGGAGGGGGTCAGAGACGAGGGGCCAACAGGCAGGGCCCACATGTGCAGACGTGGTAAGGCCACGGGGATTTTTAACTTTCTACTCTAGAAAATTGCAGACAAATATGAACACAGAGAGAAGAGTGTAATGAATAATAGGAAGATCCCTCCGGCCCGCCTGGCTTTATCGCTGTCCCCACCGCTCTCCCCTCCCCCAGCACCATTATTTTGAGATCCCTTCATCAGTCAGTATTCCAGAATGCACCTCTAAGAGATAATAAGAAAGCGATGTTTTAAAAAACCCACAGCACCATATCATATCATCCTTAAAAAACCAAAACCATAGTTCCTTCATGTCCTCAAACATCCAGTCTGTTGAAATTTCTAGTTGTCACATCATTATCATAGATTTTTAACGTTTGTTTGACTTGCAATTTACGTCACATCCAACAAGTCGTGAGGATGTCACGTAAGTTACTTAATTTTGGAATCTGGAGGTTCCGCCTCCATCTCTCCGTTTCCTCCTATAGTTCTTGGAAGGTCTGGCTCCCCTTTGCTCAGCAGACTTTCCCACGGGCTGGATCTGCTGATTAGCATCCGGTGGTCCCCACTGCAATGTCCCCTCTTCTGGGTTGTCTATGAACCACAGTTGGCTCGGGGGCAGGCCCGTCCGTTTAATGGTGCCTCATCCCTTGAGTATCTGGTGAAGCCAATGGGTCTCCCCATGGAATGTTGCCAAGAGCACAGAACACACAGGACAACAGAGCAAATTGCCAGACTGAGATTCAGTCATCAAAACCTTACAACCCCCAATGGGTGACACAGCCATCGGTAGCCACACTGTCTCCTCCCACCCTCTCTGGTCAACTGCCCATCACTGGAGCTGGCAGCTCTGTGCCCCCCAGCCCTCACTCCCTCGCCCGTTGGGGGAGGGGAGGTGGGTGAGGCATCACATCCCAAAGTTTTCTGAGGGGTCCAGCTCCTGTCGCCCACTCTGGCACCATCTGAATAGCATACCCCTCAGTGTCACCTTCCTCTCCCTGTGTCACCCTCTTCTGCCCAAATTTCCCAAACAAGCCGCCTGCTTTGGAACCCTCATCTCAGAACCTGCTTCTGGGAGAACCCAGACTTGTAATCCACGTGCACCTTCATTCATTTATCAAATCACAGCATTTAGCAATGGGAGTGATGAGCACAGGTGACACTTTGAGATGTGCCACGTTGTCCTGTGATACGAGACCTTCTGTGGGTACCAAAGTCACAACCGAAGGAAAGGCTACGTTTTACTTAGAGGTCAGTGAAAATAAAGATCGTTTTTCTCATCTCAATTTTTGGAGCCCTGACATCTGCTCCGTCCCCTATCCAGGTGAAGAACCCCTAACGTACAGGCACCCACAGATTCAGATTCAGATGTGACTGCTTTCTTCCCCAAACCTCCTTCCTACTGCACGAGTGGCGTTCTGCTCCTCCACGAGGTGTGTTCCCCTCTCTTCGTGGCCTCAGCAGCAGGTGGTGAGCAGTGAGGACGTTTGGGGGATGGTGCTGTGAGTCACCCGGGAGCTCTGGACGGCCACCGGCAGTAGGCGGTGTGAGCTGACGCCCCTGTGCCAGGGGCACTGTGCTGCTGGGTGGAGAGTAGATGAGAGGAGTCGAGGCAGACTCCTTCCTCAGTGACAGACCTGGATTGAGTTTTGTGTGGAAATGTGCCCAGCTAAAAAGATTACCTTTCGCCACCTGCCTTGCAGGTAGGGTGGTCCTGTGACTCACCTTAGCCAATGAGATACAGCAGAAGTTTCCACGAGAGTCGGGACGACTGCTTAAGGGTTACAGGCCCTGCTGAGACCAGGCTGGGCACGGGCCTGTGATGGTTGAGGCTCCATTGGCTGTCTGAGCCTTGTGATGACCTTGAGGATTAGGCGCAGACACTAGGGTGGAGGAGCAAAGATGGTGAAGGAGCCTGGGTCTGAGGTACCACAGGCATTCTCTACATGAGGGGCACACCTGACGGGGTGGAGCCGGTTGTGTGGGCTTGCCTATGATGTGTAGCAGCTGATCCCAAGCTAACTGACTTGGGGCAAGACAGGCACAGGGAGACAACTGTTCGGGCAGGTCTCTGGGAGCAGGCAGGGGTGGTGGGACGGTGGGCATGGTGGGGATGGTGCATCTGACAGGCAGACGCCAGGCCCCCCAGGACAACTGCTTGCAGACTACAGGCAGGGGCTGGCAGGAGAGGAGGCTGCAGACAGAAGTCTGGCGGACTCAGCACGTTCTGTCACGCAGCTCAGCTGAGACGCAGATACAGCCTATTCCATTCGGCCGCGAACACGTTCTCTGCTTATTCCAGAATCCGCTTTATCACTGAGACCACAAACGACAGCGGGAGGATAAGCCACCCCCGATCTCAGCACCCCAGCAAATTGTTTTATTTTTCCTTGTTCCCGTCCAGGTTTTTACCCGATTTAAATCCTGCTATACATGCAATTTTGTCCTCTGCCCTCTTAGAAGCAACGTGGTCTTCATAATTAGGACTTTCAATGGTTGAGTAATAACGGTATTCTGCAGCAATGACGTAATGCTCTCAGCTCTTTCCCTCCTGGGGGGCGTTTAGGTCGCGTCCAACAATTGTGCTGTGAAAACCAGAACTTTCACTAATGTTGCGAAGTGTTATGGAGAATATTGTTCTAACCGAGTTTGAACTACTAATTTAATGCATGTGTCCTTGCCCCTCTAAAGGAACATAACAGTGACGGCCCTCCATGAGTTCACAATAATAAAACAGCCAAAAACTTATTAGCACTTACCTCACCAGGCTCGGTTCTAAACACTTTATGGTACCAGCTCATTTAATCCTTAGAGCCACCCAGGAGGCAGCTGCCCTTATTGTGCTCATTTTTCAGAAGAGAAAGTGGAGGCAAAGGAAGATAACACAGGTGCACAAGGCCCCAAAGCTGGTTCTCTATAGATGAACTGGGTCCACGCTGTTAGTTAGCCCCAGACCCCCGGCCTGAGCCACCTTCCCCAGCAGCTCGTGGCTGGGGGCACCACTGCGACTTTGGGCGATCTACTCCCATTCCTCAGCCACCACGCTGCATCCTCCAGAGGCTGCCATCTGTCACGGGGCTGTGCGGCCAAGTGGTCACGCCCCATCCTCCTTCAGCTGTGCATAGAATCAAGAGTTGATTAGATTTCTGGAGCAGTGGAACTTTTTCTCTGGTGATCCAGCACCCAACCAGGGTAATAAGTCTCAGGTTCTTATTTACTGACTCTTCTCACTACCGCGGGCGACGGGTGGAGGGCTGGTTCCCAGCACCACTGGAGGACCAGGAAGGGCCCACGGGCAGTCATCGCCCACTGGAATGTTCTGCCTCCCCCAGGATGAAGCATGAGGGACAGGCCTTGTCCCCTGGGCACTGCCAATGAGTCATTGATCTTGGCAAATGGTCAGCACTGAACAAATATTTGTTATCGGTCAATGAAAAGGGAAGTTTCAGTGGTGGCTATTCCTAGGGTCTCTGGATGTTTAAAAAAAATGAGCCTACCAGCCCCACCTCTGGCAACAAAATGCTCCTCTACTGGCCTCATGACTTTGAGAGTCTGATAGAAGTATGCATCATCCTCCAAGTGAACAGGCGCCCACAAGCTTTGCACAGAAGCCCCTGACAACCATCCCAGGTCTCCTGGACGGGGGCCTTCAGGGGGAGGGTCCAGGCCCATCAATGAGAATAGAAAGTTGGAATACGGTTATGGAAAATACGCTGGTCCGTAATCTGAAAACACATTCGACCCTATTTACAGTTAGGAATGTTGTCAGCCCACTCTGCCACGAGGAGTTGCAAGATTCCTTCAAGATAAAGGGTGGCCGGACAGCTAAACATCCTCGGGAAAGCTGTGCCACCCCGATGTCACTTCTAATAGGGCAGGAAAGATAAATCAGTGTTTCCAGACTAGAAATTGAGAGTGAATTCCATGGCATCGTGCTAAGGGAAACAGCATGTGTTTTAAATTTAGAAGCTAATATAAATGAGCATCTGCTGGAATAGCAGAGAGCTAGAAGACGGTGGAAAATACAGCCCAAATTTCAGAGGCTTTTCTTGTGAAATTAGTCACCCAGTTAATGACACACAGGGCAGCTGGATTCTTGCACAAAGCAAAACCAGTAAGGAATATTGCACTGTTCACTCTTAAAGTTCCAGGAACACACTCTGCTTTTAGGATGGAGTGGAAGTGTCTTCAGGGGTCATCCTAACTCTCTTCAACACGGTCCCCTTCCCGGCTGGAACCTAATAGCTCTTCAGCCCCATAAAGAAACGTCTCCTGAACTTGTGGCTCGGCGAGGGCAGGGCCGGCAGGAAGTAGCCGCTCAAGTTCATTCCTCATCTCCAATCAGATTTTCAACAACTGAATGCTCAGAATCTTGGCTCGAATCCTCAGCACTTCTCCCTTTACAAGGGTCAGGTGTCAGGCCGAGGAGCCTGAGGGGAGAAAAGGAGCAGCGCCTGGCCTGGAGAGCTCGTGGGGGAGCACAGCCTTCCTGCTCCACCAGTGTGGGGTCAGGGCTGCCCGAGAAACTGGGGCCCAGACTCACAGACACGGGGAGTCCCAGGTGCTTCACTGAGACAAAAGTCACGTCCTGGATTTAGCTCATGCTGCGGGATGGAGAGGGCCCCAGAGGAGCAGTGGCTGCGGGTCACACAGAGAGTCCAGAATTGAGTGTTACTTTCTAGGGCCACTTTAAGAGGAATGTTGAGAAGCTGAAGGGCAAGCAGAAGAAGGTGTCCTGGCTGACGAAGAGCTAAAATCCAGGTTAGGAGGAAGACAGAGAGTCAGTTTGCAGTTTCAAATGTCTCCAGCTCTGTCCTGCAGAAGAGGGATTAGCTGTCCTGTGTTAGAAGCCGGCTGGCTTTGCAGCAGCCCAGACGACTTTACGACCAATTGTGCTGTTCAGCCAGCAGCCGCCTTGAAATCTAGTTGAAGGGGAGTAGTAAGGTCGAGCCATTTCCTAGGGCTGCTGTAACAAACGGCACAAACTTGGTTTAAAACAGCAGAAATCTATTCTCTCCCAGTCCTGGAGGGCCGAAGTTCGAACCTGTTATCGCTGGGCCCCAATCCAGGTGTCAGCAGGGCCCCGTTCCTTCCCAGCCTCGGGAGGAGAATGTGTGCTTGCCTCTCCTGCTTTCCGGTGGCTGCATGCATTCCTTGGTTTGTGGCCGCATCATCTGCATCTTCAAGGGCAACATCTTCAGTTCTCTCTCTGCTCCGTCTTCCCCTTGCCTTCTCCTCTGTGTATGTGTGTGTGTCAAATCTTCTGAGTCTCTCTTATAAGGATATTTGTGATTCCATTTAGGCCTAACCTGGATAATCCACGATATTCTCATCTCGAGATCCTTAACTTCATCATACCTTCAAAGACTGTTTTTCCAAATAATTTCACATTTACAAATTCCAGGAATTAGGAGCCTCTTGCGGCCAAGGCAAAAAGGGAAATGGGTTGAATTGTATCGGTTTTTACGTTTTACTGGAAGAAAGCATACACATTTGTCTGGAAAGACAGAATTTTTTTCATGATACTAGAAAGCATATATCCTATGAATCCTTACATGAGGGGCTTTGGGAAACCTCAGACATTTTTTAATTCTTTTTTCTTTACTATGGTTTTGCAGAAGATTAAAAAAAATCTCGTGGCTTGTTTCTTATACAACTCAAATTCTGATGGAAAAATTATGGTGCCGGGATAGAGGGCCACTCTACTTTTTTATGTAATTCATGTTGCCCAGGTGCCTGCTGTGAGCCAGAATTTTTCTCCCAAAAAAGAGATTTAATTCTATTCAACTATTAGAATATATATTGGTTGTTATGCTAGAGTCCTGCTCCCTGAGGCATAATTTCGATGTGAAAACATAAACAGCCTCAGCCTGACTCCTGGCCCTGCTTCCCCGAGGGAGCCATTGTTTCCGAGTGATGAATTAGCCGACAGGAGAAGTGCTTGTACGGAAGATCAAGCGAAGCAGGACAGCCCGGGGCCCTCTGACATCGCGTCGAGGCAATATTTATAAACGCAGCACAGAAACACCACACCACGTGTTAATCTGCTCAGGCTGCCACAACAGAGTAGCACCGGCTGGACGGCTTAAACACCAGAAAGTTATCTTCTGGCAGCTCTGGAGGCTGCAAGTCTGAGAGCCAAGTGTGGGCGGGGCTGGGTCCCCGGAGGCCTCAGCCCTTGGGGTGTAGAAAGTGTAGATGGCATCTTCTCCCTGTGTCCTCACACGGCCGTCCCTCTGCGTGTGTCCGTGTCCTCGTCTCCTCTTCTTACAAGGACACCAGGCAGATGGGCTGACGGCCCACCTGTGGAGTTCACCTTAATGTAATTACTTCTTTAAAGACCCATCTGCAAATGCAGACACACTCTCAGGGGCTGGGGTTAGGACTCCGACGTACGAATTTTGGGGGAACACAGTTCAGCCCATAACACATCGCAATGGCCACAGCTGCAAAACAACTCAGGTTGTTTCCATATCTTGACTATTGTAAATAACGCCGCAATGAACCTGGGAGTGCACAAGTCTCTTTGAAAGAGTGATTTCGTTTCCTCTGGATATCAACCCAGAAGAGGAATTCCCAGATCATATGGTAGTTCTGTTTTTAATTTTTTGAGGAACCTCTGGACTATTTTCTCTGGTGGCTGCACCAGTTTGCACTCCCACCCACAGTGCACAAAGGTTCCCATCTCTCCGCATCCTCGCCAACACTTGCTATCTCTTGTCTTTTTGATAGCAGCCATTGTAACAGGTGTTAGAACCTCCCTGTGGTTGTGATTTGCATTTCCCTGATGATTAGTGGTGTTAGAGCCCTTTTCATGTGCCTGTTGGCCGTTTGTATGTCTTCTCTCAAGAAACATCTATTCAAGTTCTTCTCCCATTTTTGAGTATGATTATTTGTTTTTTTGCTCCTGAGTTGTGCTCGTTCCGTATATCTTTTGCCTAGTAGCTCCTTATCAGATCTGGGATTTGCAGATGTTTCCTCCCATTTGGGGGGTTGCCTTTTCATCTTGTAGATGGTTTCCTTTGCTGTGCAGAAGCGTTTGAATTTGTGTAGTTCCCCCTGTTGATTTGTGCTTTTGTTGCTTCTCTCTGACCTTTCCTGCATCTTCCTCACTCTGTGCCCTCACAGATTGCCCTCCCATCAGAGACCACATGATCCTCAACGTCACCAGCAGCAGCTTTCATGTATCTTGGAGTTTAAACTCCCCCCAGAGCCACACCTTCCACGTGCAGGTTTACAAGGGGGAGGAGCTACTCAGGAGCGCCAGGACCCGGGGCACGACCCTGGAGGTGGCCGGGCTGGAGGCCGGGGTGCTTTATGGGGTGAAGACCAGCTACCAGAGGTGTGGGGCCCATGTCACCGCAGCGCTGACTGTCAGAACCGGTAAGCCCCCTCACCCAAAATCCACACGTTACCTGTGAGTTTGTCTTTCTGTCCCATTTCCGTTGGCCCCAGTGATTCCAACCACTGTTCTTCCCGTAATCAGGGCAGGGGTAGTCATTGACCTGGGCCCACCCTTCCCCAGGGGCCGTGGGAGCAGGACCACGGCGGTCGTGGCCCTCACGGGCCCCCCTGCCACCAACATCCCCTCCTGTTGGGGGCTTCCTCTGACCCCTGACCTGACGAGGGCTCTGTGGCACCCCCTCTCTCTGTAGCGTGAAGGACTCACAGAGCAGTCAAATAGAGGGAGGCAAAAAGTGTAACAAAGCAGAAAAGGGCAGCGATTTGCACACATTGGAAGACCTTTACCACATTTAATTCCACAGGGCTGAGTCTGTATAACTTCCCCAAACCAAAGACCCCAGCATCACATAAAATCTTCACGAAGCGTGCCTCATTTCCCATACGGTACACTTGAAAAGCTAATGCAATGCCCGCTGTAAGGGTGCCACGAAGGACCTTTTTTTCCCAAAACAAACAAGACTCAGGCATGAACTGGGAATTCCAGCGTCCAGAAGGCAGCGCTGGCATGTCCCCTGTGACTCTGCCACGTGGGCCAACTTTGGTCCTGTGCCGTGATTCAGCTTCCCCTCTGCCTGGTCACGGCAGTACCTGGATGGTGTAGACGTCGGTCAGGTCAGGCACAGATGGTGGGAGTTCTCTCCTGGCCTGGCCTCTGGATGGATGTGGAAGTGTCGGTGGAGGGCGGTGGAGCTCCAAGACATTCTGGTCCAGGGACCAGAGCAGGTTGGGTCCCCAGTCTGGGGGTTCAGAGCGTGCAGAAATTGTTGTGTGAAAGACCCTCTGGGGGTCTCTCTCGTGAGGGATGGAATGAACAGGCCTTCAATGACACGGTCTCTACCCTTTATGATCTGATTTGTTCAGAAATGTCAGGTCACTGCAGGATGTTAGTTTTATTCTCTGTAATGAAGGATGTATGTTCCCAGGTCCCAGCTTCAGTCTTTCCAGCTTCGCTTATGCCCAAAGAAAAGGCCGCCTCCTTTATAGGATAACCAGCTCTACCTGTTGGCCTGGGACAGAGGGTCTTTTCGGTGTGAAAACCCCAAAAGTCTGGGCAAATCGGGATGAGACGGTCACTCGAGGGTTGGGGGCCTGGGTGGGGCCAGCGTGAGGACCTGGCTGGGCCATGGCTGTGAACAGGGCAGAGGAACCAGTGGCCACACTGTGTGAGGGATTGCTGGATCGTGCTGGTTGAATCCCAGTCCTGCGGTGTGGACTGTGTGTGACATTTGTACCTGGTTCCATGGATGTCCCTACCCTGACTGCCAAAGGGTGTGTCTGTGTTAAGAGTTTCCTTTCCCCTGGCACAGAGGTAGTTGATTTCCCCCATTTGGCTACCCCAATCTGAGACTCATGCCTCAAACTATCTTTTAAAATATTTCCCCTACAAACAACAGGCTTCATGGAAACATTGACAGAAAAGCATGTGGCTTTCGATCACCAAAGTTCAGTGAACTTGGCTTCCAATTCCCCTGGGGGTGATGTGGCATGGCCTGGGTGGGTGATGCTCACATCATGGGTCTGAGGAGCCCCAAGCTTAGAGAATCCAAATCTTCTGTAATGGACTTCAAGCAAACCCACCAGGATAGCTTGAATAATAAGTTCACAAGTTATGGTCTGTCCCAGATGCCCAGGTATTCCAAGTCACGGTAAGGATCCTAGACCGCAACGTGACGGAGAAGCTGCTGGACCGCGGCAGCCCCGAGTACCAGGACTTTTCTCGACAACTGCTCCACGAGGTAAAGCCAGAGCACAGACACAGGGAACTTTTCTTGGGCGTCCTCAGCTAGAAACCCACAGCAGCCGGCCTCTCCTGCTGAGCTCCGCTCCGCGGCTGTGGCACAAGGGCATGGTACCACAGGCTTCAGGGGCCAGCCCAGATCCCGCAGTAATTGCTCAAATGTTTTCTCCTCCTTTTAGGGGGTGCTCAATCTAGATTTGGGGCCAAAACATCTTTGAAATACGTGCCTTTGATTCAGATGGGCTGTACCACTTGATGGTACAGCTGGGTTTTCTGTTTAACCTTCCACCTGGGGGATTGGGGGGATTTGGGGGGGTTCTGTCTTCCTACTTTGGAGCAGCTTCAAATTGAGGAAGCATTGGCCAGTGATCAGGGCATCCTTTCCTCCATGTGGCTAGAGGGAGACAGCAGCACGAAACCTGGGAGAACCAGGTCAGTGACAAATACTATCTATCCTTGGATGATGAATTGCAGAAAAAAGTGACCTGCCAAACCATCCAGAACTGTCAAGGGTCTAAGATTTTGCCCCTGTTGCAAACTAATAAGTTAGCCTGTTCCTGTTCCAGGGGTGCAGGCAGACGACACGAGCTGCCTGGATCAGCAACAAAGGACTTTGTTACCCACAGCACAGCAGGTGGCATGAGCATCACTTTTGTGCCAGTTTCCCTCTGGTCTCCAAGTCCCACGGGGGTGATGTGGAATGGCCTGGGTGGGTGATATGCAAGTCATGGGTGGGAGGAACCCCAAGCTTAGGGAACCTGAGTGTTTTGTAACAGACTGCAAACAAACCTGCCGAAAGCTTGCCCCAGAAAGAGACATTATCTTTATTATATCGGACGTGAACCAGTCTGCCCTTTGCTCCGGAGGGGGCCACTATCTTTCTCTCTCCTAAGGCTGTTCATCATACAAACATCTTGGAAAGATATTCTGGAACAAAAGGGTAGTTAGTCCTTCTACTTGCAAGATGTGTAGACATGAGAGATCGAAGGAGGGTTGCCTCTCAGCGTCCACCTGCAGGAAGAATCAGTTTTTGAAATTTCTTAGAGAATTCCCTCTCCTTTCCGTGGTATTTTACTTGTGTGCGCAGGAATGGAGTGGCGGGAAGGCGGGGCTCATGTCTCCCTTGCTGGGGCATGGGCGTTCCTGAGCACCTGGCTCTGCCTGTGGGTTTCCTGGGGGATAAAGCCCAGTAAGGGGGGTACAGCTCCAAACAGCCATGGGATTGTTCTTCCGTGGCCCCTCTTGGTTAATCAATTGATCCATCTGTCAATCCAATAGTCTGTCTGTCTGTCTCTCTCACACAAATCACCTTCACACCGATGTTCAGGGCACCGAGAGTAGGCAGTGCATCTAATGCCCGCTGACCGGGAGCCTGATTACAGTGATCATTGGGAGTTCTCACAAAGACTGACCAGGCCCCGCCCAGCTGTCCCAGGGGAGGCCCAGGTCGGGTGCAGTGAGCTGGAGGGTGTCTCTGGCTGCCGTGAACGGTTGGTTGCTGGGCACCTCCTCTTGGTCATGGCGGGGACACATGGATTCTGTGTCTCACTCATCAGTCACACCCAGGGCCCCACTTAACAGTTTTGAAGAAGTTGATGGAAAGCCCTGCTCTACCTGAGCAGCTGTCGCCTCTCCCCGGCTAGGTTGAAAACTCCTTTCCACCGGCGGTGTCTGACTTGCACAGAAGAGGGAAGCTGAGGGTGCAGATCGTGTCTCTCCAGGCTGGAAGCGTGGTTGTGAAGCTCAGGCTGACGGTGCAGGACCCCGAGTTCCCAGTGGGCGTCTCCATGCTGGCCACCATGCTCCCGCCTCTGTTGGCGAGCACGGTGTTCCAGATTGACCAGCAGGGGACGCTAGTGCAAGGTAGGTCCTCCCCTCGGCCCGAGTTGCCGCAGTGACGCCCTGCAAAGTCCAGGCTACGCTTTTTAAGGTCAACATTTACTTTATTCCAAAAGACAGAAAAAGTAAATGAAATTCAAATCCTTATTCTGTGTTCCTCCATGGAGACCGGGGGCCTAGGGCTGAGCCCCCCGCATCCCACACCTCCTGATTCCACATGGACCACGGGGCCCCAGGGGGGCCTATTCCTTTGGATGGTGTTTCTCGCTGCCCCAGGCCCAGAGCTCAGGGTGGAAGCAGGCTGGAGGATCCCGAGGGGGAAGAGGGCTGGGAGCTTACTCTCTGTGTCAGGGCCCAGGCACCGCCCGGCCACTGTGTGACTTGCTAACACATGGACCTGCTTCATTACCCCAAATATTATGTAATTTTACTTGGTGTTGCTTTAAGGCAGGAAGTCACAGATCCGGGGCAGGGGTGGGGGTGGGGGGAGGAGACAGAGAAAGAGAGATGGGGCATATGGGGAGAAGATGGGAAGGTGAGAGAGACAGAGATAAAGAGAGGCAGAGATAAAGAAAGGGAGAGAGACATCGAGACAGAGATAGAGACACGAGAGACAGAGAGAGAGATGGGGGAGAGAGAGGGAACTGAGAGAGACAGAGACAGAGACAGAGGGGCTGATGTGGAAGGAAGGGATTAAGTTCCCTCGTGAGTTGAGGGCCCCTGCAGGCTCTGCCTCAATGAGACTTGGGGCTCCATCTGTGGCACGGGCGTCCCTCTGACCCCCAGGGGAGCTGGGTCCGAGGGTGAGCTCTGTCATCTCCTTTGAGCTCAGTCGAGCATTGGTTTGCTGTCCCAGCCTACCCCCACCCGAGAATTCAGGGAAGCCCCTGGGGGTGTCACACCTGGAGTCACACTTGGAAAACACCTGCTTGCCTAGCCTGGGGGTCACCCCATCACTTGCCCGCTCAGGGATGGAGATGGCAGTGGCCCTCTGCACCTGGAGGGCCCCACCTGCCTGGGCTCAGGGGCTAAGTGCCAGGCAGGCACCGGGCGCCATGTGGGTGGGTCCTCAGCGTGTACCCCCAGGGCCCACCTGAGACCAAATCTGACAGTCTTCAGGTGGTCCAGCCAGCCCTTCTGCACGGCTTCCCAGCCACGGCCCTGTGCACCAGGAATTAGAGTATTCCAGATCTTTGTCAAATGGTGCCGTGTGTTGAATGGTAGCCCCCAAAAGATATGTCCTCCCAGAACTTCAGAATATGACCTTATTTGGAAGAAGGGTCTCTGTAGATGAAATTAAGGTAAAGATGTGAGATCATCCTGGATCAGAGTGGGCCCTACATCCAACAATGAGCATCCTAAGAAGAGACAGAAGAGGAGATGACGCGGAGACACGGGGCGGAAGGCCACGTGCAGATGGCGGCAGAGACTGGAGCGACGCAGCCACAAACCAGACAACACCTGGAGCCCCCAGAAGCTGGAATAGGAAGGAAATGTTCTTCTCCAGACCCCCAGAGGGAGTGTGGGCCTTTCAATGCCTTGATTTTGGACTCTAACTTCTAGAACTGTGAGAGAACGACGTCTGTTGTTTGGAACCAGCTTGAAAGCTTGTAGTAACGTTGTGGCAGCCTCAGAGAACTCACACTGAGGAGGAGGAGGCACCTGGTGTTGCTAGCTTCCCAGAGTTCTCAACGAATCCTTGTTAAGCATCCCTCTGAAGTTCCAGAAGCCCCATCAGAAGTTAAGGGCTCTGCAGTGTCCCCGACAGACAGTGGGACTGTTTGCTCAACACTTCGGAGCTGAGGGGCGGCTGTGGGAAGGCCCCGCTGCACCGGGGACCCAGTGATGAGGAGGCCTCAGGCTGTTAATTGACGGGGGACGTGGCCCTGTCCCCTACAGAGTCTTGTGACCCAGGTACCACCGGCTTCTGACACCAGAGCTGCAGGACGGCCCCTGGGCCACAGCCCCCACGTGGGGAGGCAGCACATGCCCGAGTTGTGTGTGGGGAAGGAGGTTTCTCCTCCCCGAGAGCCCCTGGCCCCGTGGGCTGGGGAGCCAGAGAAGCACGTTCTTGCCTTCCTGCAAAATCAATGCAGCGTGGCATGCAGAGAGCTCATTTTCTCTGTGGCTCATGCAGAAATGATATGGTTGGCATCCTCCCAGCATTCCTGGGTATCTGGGAGCGCTTGCTGCCCGTCAGTCAACATGTCCCAACAGCATGGCATGGGGGGGGGGTCGCGTCATGAATCATCTTCTCCCTGAGGCCCGTCTGTCGTGGGTCACTGGGTGGCCACGTGTCCTGGGTCTTCCTTCAGGAGGGTACGCCCCATGCACTGGGAGGCCGCATGCTAAGCTGCACTGTGGTCCTATGAGCTGCGTCCTCATGGGTCCGGCTCAGCTTGCCCCGCAGGAGGAGGTGTGACGTGGCGGGTAGTTCACAGCTCCGGTGAGTGGGGACAGCCTGACATCTCAGCTCTGACACTCACTTGCTGTGGGGCACTGTATAAGTCACTTCACCTCCCTGGGCCTCCGTATGCTCATCTGGGAAATGGGAAGATCATAACAACATCCCACCCTTGAGGCGGTTGAGTAAGCGAAGGGATGTGGTTGCAGCTGTGGGATTTAGCGCTGTGCCTGGCACACACCTGACAGCACCTCCCACATTTCCAGTTAACCCTTTCCAGGCTCAGCTTTCAGATCTCGGATGAGTTCTCAGGCTGGGAAGGTCCTCCAGTGTCCCCGGGGCCCCCACTGGTCCTCCTCACGGGGCCTTCTATCCTGCGCCCTTCCCACCGTCCCCTTCCTCTCCTGCCCCCGCCTCCCTTCTTCCTTAAGATTTGCTCTCGGGAAGGACTGTCCTGCTCATTTGCTCTCCAGCGAGGATGACCGACTGGCCCTCCAGGCTGCCTCATCCATGGAGCCTCCGGGCATCAGTGGTCTGTGCAGACGTCAGTCAAACCAGGCTCTGAGCACGGCACTGGTCTGTGGGAGGGGTCCTCTCGGGTCTACTGGCACCCCTGGGGTCACCACAGTGCCAGCTGGCAGCCGCCTCCTGCCATGCTTCAGGCCTAACCATGCTGCCCAAATTACTAGTCAGCCACATGCTGCCGACGGCATCACAGCCATGCTTGCCCTCTCTGTCCCCTCTGCAGGCGGTGGGAAAAGGGACGTGAGCAGAGGGAGCCTGGCCGTGGGACTGTCACCAACCACCTGGCCTGCTGGCCGGGCTAATACACTGCACTGGCTTTCATTTTTAGATTCAGTGTCACTGCCCTTTGTCCAGCTTCTGTCTGTGGTGCCGTTAGAAGCAGGTTCTCTGTGCCTGCCTTTCCCCTCCAGGGTGACTCTGCCACTGGCCTCTAGGAGAGGCCAGGGCTTCACTTCCGAAGGGCACCCCAGGCCCCACAGTCAGCTTGGGGCCTCCTGAGGAGGTGCCCCTTGCTGGGACCTGGCGGCCTGTTCTTGGGCCTCCCTGACTGGTTCCTAAGGCCAACTCAGGTGTGGGGCACCCGTGCCAGGAGTCACAGCTCTGCGGCACTGTCCCCCTCCTCTGGGAGGTGGGCGGCACACTTGTCCCAGCTGCAGGACCAGCAGGAGCAGAGCGCAAGCAGTGTGCATGGGGCTCTGGCCTGCATCCTCGTCTGGCCAGCCCGGGAGGTGCGGAAGCCACCTGGCAGCCCTCGCTACTCGCAGACCTGCCTCCTCCCTCTGAACTGGAGACCCTCTGGCCCCAGGCTTTAATACAGTGTGTGCTGGGGGGAGCCAGGGCTAGGTGAGTCACTGCAAGTAAAAATAGCCACCAGGTGCTCAGCGTTTTGAACCCAGGTCTCAGCTGGGACCTCCCCTCTCCTCAGGGCCCTGCTGCCCGGTCAGCCTGGGCTCCATCCCGGCCTCCAGCCCCCCAGCACCCCTTCAGCTGCCTGCAGGCTGGAGGCAGGCAGGGCTCCTGGAAGATCTGGGGCCAGACCAGCAGGGCCCTGTCTGTGAAGGAGCCTCGTGCAGGGTGGGGGTGGAGGTGGGCCCAGGAAGTGGGGTGTAACTTGCATCAGCTGATCAGCCTGCTGGTCTGGGGGAGCTGCTCCTGCAAAGGGCACATGAAGCAAGACTGAAAACCACAAAACAAGCCTGGAGCCCTCGGCTACGGAGCTGTCTCTGCATGAAGCTGAACTTGGCCCTCATTTTGACTTACATCCTGGCCAAGTCCGGCTCCGCTGGCCCACAGGGCGTTGATCGGGCAGTTCCACCTGCAGCTCTGGGAGGCATAAGCTGCAGGACCTTGTGACCAAGCCTCGCAGCCCACCCCACTCGGGGAATCGAGCCCCCTTCTCGGCACCCCACCTTCCCCCCTAGCAGAGGCGAGTCTGTGCAGAGCCACCTGCTCCCCTGGGGTGGGGTGGGGCAGGTGGTGACCTGCAGAGCTTGGTCTGGGCTGGAGGATGGAGTTCTAGGGGCATGGGAACCCTGCCCCCACCCCAGCTCCTCCCAGCCTGAAATACAGCTCAAGACGTTTATACCTTAAGGTTTGTCATGCTTGCTGCGGGTAGCACTTTATTGATCAGTCATGTGTCATGATGCACGAGACGGTCAGATTTTTTTCTTGGAGGAGGTACAGGAGTGGGGGTGGCCGTCAGCAGGGGGACCAGGAGAGGGGAGAGGACAGGGCTGGAGAAAGAGAAAGGAGCAGTGTCCTGATGACTTTGGTTTCCAGTTTGGCCTGATGCTAGGCCTGGCTGCCCGCTGATTGGAAGTTGGGGGGCTGTATCGGGTGTGGGCGGGTGAGCAAGGACCAGGGTCTTGGGGAGATTCACAGGGGTGAGGGGCTTACAACACTCTTCTGGACTCGGGGAGGACGGGCTCAGGGGCCATTCCTGTCCGTGTCCGAACACCCGGACACTCAAAGAGGACTGTGAAAGTGCGTGTCGTACTTACCCCAACGCCTCCTGGCTCCGTTATTTTTCTTTGTTGAAAAGCTGAATATTTGGGGATGTTGGCACAGCAGAGATAAGGAAAGGCATCCTGATTTTGGGGTCTTGGAACAAAGAATAAACAGAGAGGAATATATTCACCCTTGTGTGTGCTAATACCCCCAAAAGGACCAACATTCCCTAATTTTGACCCCAAATCAGGCAGCCAGTGGTGAAGGTCGGTGCAGGCAGGTCATAGCTTGTTTCCTTGGTTCAGCTAGAGGCTTCTGGCCTGAGCTGCATGCAGGGCCTCCTCCGGGCTGCTGGACTTGGGGTACTTCTCTGACTCCTGGCCTCGACCTCCAGCCGGTCGCTGCAACATGGGCCAGGAAGCTGTCGGCTCTGGTGCTGCTCTGTGTGCCGAGCAGCCTCTGGCCGTTTTCTCACTGGCTTCTGCCCTGTCTCTCCCACCCGGCAGACTGGGACGAGTGTGCCGACAGCCTGGAGCACGACTGCTCGCCGGCCGCCCAGTGCATCAACCTCGAGGGCTCCTACACCTGCCGGTGCCGGACGGCCAGGGACGCCAACCCCTCCCGAGCAGGCCGGGCCTGTGAGGGTGCGTCCTCCCTCCCCCACCCCAACTCCGGGCGGCGCCTTCTCCCTGGGGACCTGGGGTGGGGCTGACTTCTCCATCAGCCATGATGGAGACTCTCTTAGGGGCCCATGAAAATGTTTTAATTTCTTTTAAAATCAAAAGAAAGAAATTAATAACAATGAGTATATAATAATGAATCCAGCCTTTACACGAGGGCAGTTTTAAAATACAAGTTTTCATTTTTTTATGGTTGAGGGGGTTCCCCATAAGTCAGGATGCAGCCCCAGGAGAGGGTCCCTTCCGCAGGTGGCCTGGAGCCCAAGAGTGTGGGAAATCCAGGAGAGAAGGCCTGATGTGGGGCCTCTGGGCCCCAGTCCTGGCACGTCTCTGGCCCAAGTTTTTGGGGGGCCAGTTCTGATCGGTTGGTTGGGGCTGCCTGGAGGGCTGAGCTGAGAAGCAGGAGGAGGTAATATACAGACTTCGAATCCTGTGACTGACTAGCGGTGTCCACCCTGAACGCACGGTGGGCCGTGGAGACACTCAGCCACCTGTTTTCATAACAGCTATGGCCTTTGGGCTGGAAGCAGCAGCAGAGAATTATTCCCGGGGGGACCTCTTCTCTTTAACCACATTGTCCTGCTTCCTGATGTCCACTCAGCTTCTCCTCTCCCATTCTTTTCCTTATTCATGCGATGTCCAGCAGGCTGATGATAGCGACCAGCACCAAGCCCCATACTGAGCTCAAATTTGGGGAAATTGCCCCGTTTTCCCCATTAATGCCCTGGTTCTGCAGCCCCCCAGGTAGAGCCCCACTCTCGGGGTCCAGCATCCTCATTTATCTGATGGAGAGGGCCCGCCTCGCCCCGCCCCCACCCTGGCCCCCGCGAGTGTGCCTGGGGGACTGCCAACCTGGGCCCGGCTAAACATTCATATTCACCCACAGAGACCGCCCGGATCGCTACTTGGGGGCCACCTGGGGGGGCTCTTGCTTGTGGGTGGCACCTGGTGGGCTTTGCTCAGGCAATTCTGGACCAGACGCCCCATCTGAGAGTGGACGTGTCTCTGCAGGTGACGTGGTGAGCCCCACGGGAGGCGTGCTGTCTCCAGCGACAGGGGTAACAGCCCCAGCTCTTGGCACAGAAACAACAGCACTTGGTCTGGAGACCCCTACCTTGTCACCCAGCCCCAGGCACCCATGGGGCACCCCTGCAGTGAGCCAGGCCCAGACTCCAGGGACCCCACCCAGAAGAGCGGGCAGCAGTGTGGTCGAGCAGGACAGGAACAGCACAGGGCAAGGCATGGAGGAGGTGTCCAGTGTGTCCACCGGCCTGGGGAAGGGCCAGTGGACAGCCAGCAGGGCTCCCGGGCCAACACACACCTCCCTTCTGGGGGCCACGGACAGCCTGCGGGACCCCTCTGGGTGGTTATGGAGAAACTCCACCATGGAGTCGTCCTTCTGGGCCACTCCTATCGAGGGTCCCACGGGACATGTTGTGTGGGACACCAGCCTCTCCACTCGGGACACATCACCAGCACCTCTGGACCCCACGCAGCCACAGAACTCGAACCCTGGACCCTCTGGATCCCCAGACCTGCCCTTGGCTCCCAGCCCCACGTCTCTGAAGACCCCGGCCTGTGGTGAGTGCCTGGAATGGGGCATCTTGGGGGACGTGTGTCCTGAGGCCCGAGAACACTGGGAGCCACATGGTCCGTGTGAGGTCCAGGAGTCAAAGGCTCATATGGTTGTTGAGTCAAAGGCCTTTTAGACACACTTGGGCGGATTTCTCATTTCATGGCTGGACAAACCCGGGCGCAGAGCAGCTCTGTTGGAGGCCGGCTTCAGGTCTTGTTAGGACGAGAACTAGTCCCTGTGCTTTCTCTCCAGTCCTATCTTCCCCTCCTTCCTGAGCATCTCTGCCTGCCAACAGCTGGAGCAGGAAGTCGGGTACCGGGAGGGGCCTTTGGGGTGCACACATTACATGGAGGTCTGGGGCACATCCCCCAGCACTGTTGGGCACCCTAGCATTTCTGCACCACTCCAGCAGTGTAGTACCCCCAGCCTGGGCAGGCCCCAAGCCCGAGCCCTGCCCCCCAGCAGTTCCACATCACATAATACGCATAGGGGTTTACCTATTGCCAAAGTCCCTGGGTGACGCCTCGGGAGACAGGTGGCAGTCCTGTGCAGGAAACGGGCCTGGCTGTGCGGCTCCCACAGAGGGAGGCCACACCAGCATCTCTGAGAGCTGGCCCAACCCTGGATTGCATGCAAATCAAATGAGCTGTCAAATGCAGCTCCATCGATGCATTTGCTCTGCTGGACGGTGCAGCTTCCAAGACTAAAGTCTTAAGGCCACGTGAGCCCGGGGTCACCTGTAACAACAGCTCTGTAGCCAGGAATGGCCACCCGTGCTGACCTTTCGGGGAGTCCACACAGAACCTGTTCAAAGGGCCTTCATTTCAGGAAGTCCAAGGACCTCAGGGGCAGAACAAAAACTAAACCAGAAGGGCCAGGGTTGCTGTCCAGGGACCAGGGCTCAGGAGGGCCGTCCAGGGACCCCATACTCATGTGTGCTGCTTACAGCAAGGGGACTTTGTAGGACTTCCCTGGGCTGGCGTCTCCTGAGGATGTGTCATGTCCCCCCGTGGTGTATTTGATTTTAGCATTTGGTGAGGCTTCTCCTGCTCTCTCGCCTCGGAGCAGCTTGATTGATTTTAATCTTAGCATTTATGTCCACTTTCCAGTTCCCATCCCCATTAGAGGGGTCACGGTCTCCAACGTGACCAGCACCGGCTTCCATCTGGCGTGGGCGGCAGATCTCGCCCTGCACCCCCCTTTCCAGCTCACCCTGACTTCCACGCGGAGCCCCACAGTGCACCTGGAGACCCGCGACGCAAGTCTGACGCTGTCGGGGCTGGAGCCCGGCGTCTTGCACCTGGTCGAGATTGTGGCCAAAGCATGTGAGACAGAAAGTGCCAGAGCTCGCCTCAAAGTGAGGACAGGTAAAGGGTTTAACGCTTACCATGGTTTGTTCTTAAATGGAAGAAAAAGTAGAAAGAAGATTGTTTGGTGGGTTAAGTTTAAAGAGCCGGGTGTACTTGCAGGCGCTGGGTTTTTCATCTTCTTCTCCGTGTAGGAATGCCTGGCTCTCTCCGTTCCATACTTGGCTGGCACACAGAGGCCGGACAGGATGGGGCTCATTGCAGGGAAAGGTGTTGGGCAGACCGTGGGCAAAGAGGCAGTGGGGCCAAGTGCTTCAGACTCTGCCCAGAGGGGCTGCAGACACTCGCTCACCTGTGTCCCCGTGGGCACACGGCAGGGAAAGGTGTGTGTGTGCTGGCCCACGGGGCGTCATCCATGCCCTCTGATTGTTCTCACTCTCGGTGAACCCGTGTTTGGCTCCAGGGAGGTCCACAATAGACAGCCGGACAGTCGGACAGTCAGATGCCGATGTGTGAATGGCCCCTAGGGCCTGGGGCCACAGAGAAAAAGGGATGACGATAGAACTGAGGATTCAAACGCAGACCTCAGTGAGGTGGAGCAGACCCTCGTCGACACTCACATCGTCAGATAAAATTCCCCTTCCCTCCGCACTAGCACTTGTCAGCCGGATGTTTTCCTGGATGTCTAACTGACCCGCACAGCCAGGGGTGGACCTGAGGTTGCAGATAAGTCCTCAGATCTCGGGCAGCTGTGCAAGAGCTGATAGCGGTGGTCCCCAAGCTGGGGTGCACGCCCCTTGGCAGATGCCTTTTAGGGTGGCCGTCAGAAAAGTGTACAACTTCTGTTTACATACTTTAAAGTAGTGATGAGCTGGAGACTGGGAAATTAGGGAGGAGATGGCATGCGATGATGCTACCGTGCAAGTTCATGGCGAGCTAGAGAAAGGGAGGCGGCTGTCGGCTGGTCGGCCCTGAGTCTGAGAGCCGGTGCTGGGCTTTTGGCGTCAGTCTGGCCTCTGAAGGCCTCACCCACTCCTGGAGGGAGGAGCTGCCTGTGGGCTTGTGACCTCATGTCCCAGGGGGCTCCTCTTCTCCTCTCACCTGTGCCCCCATCCTGCTCCTGACGGCTTTGAGATCGGGCTGCATGCTCCAGTTGTTGGGAGTCTGGACCGATGGCCTTGAGGCAGCAAGAGCAATGATCTCGAGGACACGGGTTTGGGGTCCATCCAGGCATGCATAGTGGGACGGCCTCGTGGTTTGTCTTGCACCTCGGCAACAAGCTCCTGGGAGCAGGACCCTCAGTCCCCAAGAGGACAACCTTGTCCTTCTCTTTCCCTTGTTGCCTAGAATGCCAGCAGGTGGCAGGTGTTTCACAACCATCTGGTGAAGGACCTAGGGAGATCTGAGATGGCTGCCGTGCTGGAAGCCCCAATGTGGCCGGGTGATATTCCTGGACCACATTCTTGCACCATGTGCTCCCGGAAGCCCTAAAACATGGAGGGGAAAGATTCAGATGGAACAGACTGGTGCAAAAGCAGGGACTTCCCTTGACCCGTGGAGAGGCCGGGCTGTCGGGGAAGAAGAACCAAGTGTATCAGGGCTTCTGGACACTGTCATGGGCCGTGGGCTCCAAGAGAGGCACAGTGACCCTGTGTCCTGGTTTCACTGGGAAAGCCTCGTGTTCACCTGCGGCCCTGGAAGATTAACGAGTACCACCTCCTTTAACTCTCAAAGTTGTTCCGGCTTGCTGGCAGTTACCGGGACACCCTGGGCACAGACAATGGCACAGGGAGGGGTGGAGAGGTGCAGGCGCTGAGCTGGTTCCATGGTCTCCGGAAAGTTCTCGCTCTGTGCCCAGGCTGTGTCCTGGCATCCTCTGGAGTCGGTGGGCTGTGTGTGCTGGGTGCTGCTCCTTCCTTTTGGAGTGCACGTCAGCCTCGGGGTGATGTTATTGCTGGTCGACGTGAACACACTGCTATTAAGATAGAGATGGTCGTCTGTCACCTGGTACATTCCCATTCCCAGCATGTTCGTTCTCCATCCCGCAGCGGCCCAGAAACTCAGCGGGACGGTCAGGATAGCCAATGTGGAGTATGTGGAATCCTTCCGCAACGTAAGCAGCCGGGAGTATCAAGACTTCCTGGAGCTCTTCTTCAGGACGGTAAGTGATGAACTCAGTCCTCGTTTCCTTCTGGGATGTGAAGGAGGGAGGAGGGGAGTATCCTTGTCGCAGCCAACAGGGACTTTGCCCTGAAGATGCTATGGGCTCCTCATTGCTGAGGAAGCCGAGCCTTCCAGCTCTGGCATCGTGCCTGTGTGTGCCCGGATCTGCCATCAGATAGACACACCGGTCGGTGGGAGGCATGTCTTCTCTGTGGCATCCTTGCTTCAGGCTGTTTCCAGTTCAGTGAAACTTTTTTATCGATATGGGACCCTGTGGAGCAGAAAGCCCCACAGCTGCCTTAAAAAGAAAACTTTAACAAAAAATTGAGATCTATTTCACATACGGCAAAACTCACGCTTTTAAAGTGCACAATTCAGTTGTTTAGACTGTATTCGCAAAATTGGGCAACTGTAACCACCATTTAATTCTAGAACATTTTCATCGCCTCAAAAAGCAACCCCTTACCCATTAGTAGTCGCTCTCTATTCCTCCACCCCCGGCAGCCCCTGGTGACCTCTAATGTGCTTTCTGTCTCCATGGATTTGCCCGTTCTGGAGATTTCATAGAAGTGAAATCCTACAGTATGCAGCTTTCTGTGTCTGGCTCATTTCACTGAGCATAATGTCTTCAAGGTTCATCCAGCTTGTAGCACGTGTCAGTACCTCACTCCTTTTGACGGCTCGATAATAGTCCACTGTGTTGATAGGTCACATTTTGTTTATCCATTTATTCATCGATAGGCATTTGGATTGCTTCCACCTTTTGGCTATTGTGAATAATGCTGCTAGGATCCCAGCCTCAAAAAATTATTTTTCCTATTCTTTCCTGTGCTTCCCTCTGCCATCCCATTAGCATTCTTTGGGATGGTATATTGTTATGATTTAGCAAGGGCGTCAATATCAATATTCTTTTTGATGAAGGTTATATTACCCTTTGATGAATGGAGAATGAACTTGTCGTAATTGAGTGATCTTGTTTGCATAGTGGATATATCATACATTTTAGCTTTTTTTCCTTATTCTGGGAGTTTAAGACACAGGATAGAGAGAGTTTGGCAGTGCCACCTAGAGGTGGAGTGATAACGATCTGTTCAACCCTATCAGCATTGCTCATGTACGAAACCGACCATGCTGCCTCCAGGGACTGTCCCACTGGGGCTCCTCGGGATCTGGGCTCCTGCCTTATTTATTCTGGGGTCCCGGGCTCCCCACCCAGTGCGTGGATTCAAGAGTTGTTGGTGGTTTGATTGACGTGTGTATCACCATCTTCTTTAGGTGAAATGTTAACCATCATATTAAGCAATCAGTCCACATAGCTGTAGTGGCCACATGAGGCAGCTCCATTTCCACCCCAAGTTTCCTGATTAATCTTTCCTCTTCAAACATTTTCCTCTTTTGCCTCTTTTTGGGGACAGTTTTTGTTTGTTTGTTTGCCTAGAATTCAGAACAGCAAATAATTATGCAATCTATCACATGCGTAGGAATGTAAGACAAACTTGGGGCGGTAGAGGGTTAATGTGGCACCTTGTTCCTTGTCGCTCCCTACCGAGGAGCCCGGCACTTTGCTTTGTGGTTGGTTTGAAATGCAACCCAAAGTGACTTTAATACAAGACTGTGGTGGATCCCTCTCTGGAAGTGCCAGAGAGAACCAGAGCCAGAGAGAAAGGCAGAAAGAAAGGACCCAACTGTTAAAATGGCAATGATGTCAGCCATGTGACGGCAGGCAGCTCGGGGGTCTCTGGGCGTCTGCGGCCTCTGATGGGTACCAAGAGATTGGGTCCTATTGGCTGTCCCAAAGCAGGGAAGTGAAGCCGTGAGCCTGTGCCTTGGGCCACCACACTTCACGCAGTTCAGATGAGGATGAGGTTTTCTCCGTGAGAGCAACCCCTGGAGACACACTTTTCCATAGGAGATTTGCGTTATATGGACTTAAAGCTCATTATAAGATGGAATGTCTTTCCAGGCATTTTGGCCATGATAAGCCAGAATAGAAGAACATGACGTGCAATACAGGATTCTGTCCAAAGTGATAGGATGAGAAACAAGACATTTATAGGCAGGAATTTCCTGTCCCACTGGGATGCTCATGGGGAAGCAGTTTTCAGAAAGGCGGGGAGGGAGAATGCAGAGGAAAGTTCTGCAGTATCAGGAGCAGAAGGATTGTTCTAGAAAAAATGAAGCAGAGGAGGTGGTGTCCCTCTCCATGACCACTCGTTCAGCCCCCGCCCTCCTGGGCTCTGAGCTGAGTGTGGCAGATTGTAAATGCTGTTATGAGCCCCCTACCAAGTTATAAGCCCCCAGCCCCATACAGACAGGCTGGTTCACAGGGGAACTAGGTTCTCAGATCTCAGAGCCCACGGGCATTTGCAGGGGCTGGGGGACTCGGCAGATGGGAACGGGCCCAGAGCTGACCCGTGGCTTTGACCTTTTTGCCCAGGCCAGCCTTGTTGCTGGCAGGAATCCCGGCGGAGCCCCCTTAGGGCACTGATCCCCTGTTTCCTCTCTCAGCGGCCGGCTCCTCTCATGTGCTCGGTTTCTCTAAAGGTGCGGAGCTCCTTGCCGGCCACCATGCGCAGGCACCTGGACTCTGGTGGGGTGCAGGTGGAAGTGACCAGCATCACCAATGGCAGCGTCGTGGTGGAGTTCAATCTGCTGCTCCTCGCAGACGTGGACGTCCGGGAGGTGTCTGCTGCGTTCCTCACCGCCTTTCAGAACGCCTCTGTGCTGGAGGTGGTCAGAGGGGACACCTTCATATGGGGTAGGCGGGGGCCCAGCCCCGAGGGAGACTCACGGTGTTTCAGGACGAGAGGCAGCCAGAACTCAGCTCCTGCCTTCCGTCTCCTTCCATGTGCCTCCTCCTAAGGGCTGCCCCTGCGGGGGATGAAATTGTGGAACAGAGGAGACCCTCATCTCTCTTGTCGCTGCTATGGGTTTTTCAAGGTTTATAGGATGAAAACATCTTCTAGTGAAGCTGCAAGATTCCCAGGGGTGCTCCTCCGTTTTCTGAGGCCGTGTCCCACCCCGCCCCTCCTCTGCTGCCTGTTTCAATGGTTTGGGGACAGATATGTTCCTCTCTGCAGCCAGACTTCCTCTCAAGCTCAGTTTCCAAGGAGATCCCGGTACAAATAATTGACAAAGAGAGAGAAAAGGCAATTTAGACTGTTTTCTCCTATTGTCTGAGTCAGCTCAGGCTGCCATAACTGAACACTGTAGCCTAGGGGGGTTCAGCAACAGACATTTAGCTCTCTCTGTTCTGGAGGCTGAAGTCTGAGATCAAGGTGCTAGCCAACTCGGTTTCTGGTGAGGGCCTCCTCCATGTGGACACCAGCTTCACCCTGTCCCGTCCGTTGGGACGCTGTGCTGCCTCCTGAGCTCTCCAGTGCTGCCAGTCTCTGTTGTCATTCGATGATTTTCAGCTCTGCCTCCCTGGACTCTTCCCCACAGGCTGTCCGCCGACAGCCGCGCGCTGCGCCTCTGTTCCCCAGAGCCCACAGCCTGTAGCCCACAGCGACCTTCTCCCTTTCTGTTCTCCATGTTGTGCAGATTACGATGAGTGTGACGCGGGGGAGGACGACTGTGTACCGGGCACGTCCTGTCGCAACACCCTCGGGTCTTTCACCTGCAGCTGCTCGGGAGGTGCTCCCGACTTCCCTGTGGAATATTCTGGAAGACCTTGTGAAGGTAATCTTCTCCTAGGCCCTTTTCTGGAATACTGTTCTTTTAAGGACGTTCATTCACAAAGTGTTTCATGAGGTCAGCATATTTTTATGTCCTGGGTTTCCTAATGTGTGTGTGTGCACTTGTATGTGTGTGCATATGTGTGTATGTGCACACATGCTCAAGTGTGTGCTCGTGTGTGCATGTCCCTTCACATTCTTCCACGGGTCTCCAGCCTTCTGGTGGGGCCTCGTATCTCCAAGTGCATCTTCCAATGCCCAAGATGAGAAAACACCCAGCTGTGCACTCTCAGATGCCAAAAGACAGGCTTAGAGAACATGCAGCCCGTGTGACAGGCAACAAGGGGGAAACGTTTCTACACGGCCCCTCTTGCCTCTCAGCACTTTCCCGTTCAGTGGGCCCTTAGTGGATTCAGCATTGACCCTGAGATGACCCTGCCAGCGAGGGATCTTCGGTCAAGTGGAGGGAAACAGACGTTCATGCCAGTAAACACAGTGTCACAGGACGAGGAATGGAATGTGCTCTGCCGAGGCGGAAGCAGGAGGCCCAGAGGACACCGTGTTGTCTCAGCCCTGTGAATGTGGTCAGGGAGGGCCTCCTGGAAGAGGTGCCTTGGAACTGGTCTTAAAGGACAGCTGAGACAGAACGGTGCAGAGGGGCCTGCGGTGGGGCAGGGTGTGGGGTGGGTGTCACAGCAAGAATAGAGTTGTAGAAGGCAGGCACAGTCCAGGTGTGCAGTCTCGGCTGGCTGCAGAGTGGGGGCCTGGAGGAGATAGTGGGGGAGAGCGGGAGGCAGGCCGCCATGAGAGGCGGGTGAGGCCGGTTGCGAAGTCTGTGCATACCACAGGAGGGATGTGGATAGGCTGCATCCTGGAGTGGGAGAGCCGGGGGAGGAGGCAGGGCCTGGGTGAGCCCACCTCGAGAGAACAGAAGGCGGATGCCATGTTGGGGGGTGATGGAGCTGGGCTGTAGAGCGGAGGCCGAGGTAGGGGGCTGAGACAGGCCCGGGGTCTGCTTCGTGCAGACTGGGGAGCGAGCCCTGGGAGACGGGCAGCGGTTGTACAGAGCCTCCTTGTTCCTTGAGAGGTTGAACTGAGCCTGCTCTAGGGGCAGCAGGCAGCGGGAGCGGGAGCTGGGACTCAAGGCTCCTGAGAGGACACACCACTGGCCCATCTCAGAGAACAGACTCAGGACCCCAGGGTAGACTTGTCTCAAGTCCATGGCTGCACACACCCGGTGTCGGCCTGGGAGAGGCTGGGAGGGCAGAGGCCTCTGTGTCCCCCAGCCCATGGGGGCCCACGACGAGCCGAGCCAGGCCAGCTGCCTGGGCCTGCAGGAAGGTGCGGCCCATGTGTGTGCATGGCTGTGGTTTGAATGTGTGACCCAGGTGTGTGCTCCTGCACGGTGCACAGCTGTTCTCATCCGCTCCTGGCCCCCTGGCCCTCTCATGGCGGTCCCTAAACACAGACCCACCTCTGCCTTTGTCTCCTCGTACCTTGCAGATGACCCTCCTGGCAACACCACCCAGGTCCCCGGCCCAGAGCAGCCCCCCACCCCAGCAGGAACTGGGGCAGCCTCTGTGCCTGGTGCCAGCGTGAGCCCCCAGGGCCTGCCCCAGCGGCTGAACCTGACTGGAGCCGTCAGGGTGCTCTGCGAGATCGAGAAGGTGGCCATCGCCGTCCAGAGGCGCTTCCTGCAGCAGGAGTCCATCCCAGAGTCGTCCCTGTACCTGGGACACCCGTCCTGCAACGTGAGCGACGGCAACAGCACGCACGTTCTCCTCGTGGCCGGGTGGAGCGAGTGCGGGACCGTCGTGCAGAGCGTAAGGCCGGGCTGCCAGGTCTGGACGCGCACGGGGCACCGGGCGGCATCGAGCTGTCAGGATCTCCACATGGGAGGGTCCACCTCTGGCCCAGGGGATCAGGGAAGACTCTAAATGGGGGACCCAGCAAAGGGGTCAGGATAGAGCCGCGTTCTCACTGTGGACCAGGCTGCACCCTGGAACAAGGAGGGAGCTGCGAGCCCCGCCCTGCAGGGATTCTGGTGCAAAGGGCCTGGGGTAGGTCTCAGAGTTGGGGTCTCAAAACTCCTCTCAGTGACTCTGTGTACACGCAGGATGAGAGTCAGTGGGAGAGGTGAAGGGGCAGGAAAGCCCGGAGCCCGTGTGCAGCGGTGAGTGTGTGCGTGTGAATGTGTGTATGAATGGGGGTGTGTGTGTGTGTGTGAATCTGTGTGTGTGAATGGTTGTGTGTGTGTGTGAGTGCGCATGCACATTGGTGGGGAAGTGCGGTGGCATTATGGGAAGTACCCGGCCAGAGGGATCGTGGTCCTCTCAAAAACTCTCTTCATTCCAGGGTCTTTCCTCTGTGGCACGGAGGGAAGGCCAGTCAGGGGAATGACTGTCCCGGCCTGCAGGCATTCACATCCCACGTGCAGAGAGGGGCTCTGGCGCTTTCCCCGACTCCCAGCGCACCTTGAGCATCTCCAGTTTGCAGCATCCCCCCATGGGGTGGGCTGAGCCAGCTCCAAGTCCTGCTTCTTCACTGGTTGTCTCTAGTCACAGTTACTGCTCCCCACACTCGGCCCATGGAGCCCCAGGCTCTGTTTTCAGGGCCATGCTAGACAGACAGGCAGCAGGAGAGAAAACCAGCACCTTCCATAAGTTCCGCCAGCGCTGGCACTGGGAGAGGTCGTCCCCTGGGGAAATAGGAAGGGCAGTTGGGTTCACCAGGAAGGACTTATTGGTTCTCTGTGCGGGAGGGGGCCTTCTTTCTGGAAGGACCATGAGTGTAGCCAGGGGACATGTGGCAGTGGCCGGATTAGGGAGAGCAGAAAGCCAGGGGGAGGAGTTACAAGGTAGAGGGTGTCTGAGTGGGTCTGGCTGGGTGGGGCAGTGTGGCCCCGGGTGGGGGGGGAGGGTGGCAGGAAAGGGCAGGGTCCAGTGTAGGGGGTGGGCTGGGGGAGGGTTTCAGCAGAAGGCCTGGCCGTGGACTGGGGCAGGGAGGCTGTCCTCATCAGGGGAGCTGTGCCGCTGGCAGGGACTCAGGGGCCTGGACCTCCACCCCTGTGGTCCTCAGGTCCAAGTTAGCGGGCCGCAGCGCTCCTAGGACCTAAATGAAAGATGCTAAGAATGAGACGGCTGCTCCTGGCCGCGGTGCTCAGGCGTGGTCAGCCAGGCTGTTCCCGAGGGTGAGTCAGCGTCTCCTACGGGGCCGGCGAGGGAACCCAGAGACAAGGCTGCAGACGTCAGCTCTCTCACTTTGTTTTTCTGAGCTCGACAAACACCTGGTTTAGCAATTAAATTCAGTGGGGTTCAGAGCGAGTTCAGAGCAAAGGGTAACTCGTCTCTTCTGAGTCATCCAAGCCCTAGAGTCCACGGGATCCCTTAGGGTTTTTGACACTTGTCAGAAACTAAGATTCCCCTCAAGACTTATTTATACAAATACAACAGATTACGTACAGGTGGCAGGTTCTGCCCCTCTCTCTTTCTTTTTTGTTAAGTAGCTTACATTTTATTGACCTCCTGGTTTTTTTAAAAAAGTTATATTTAGGGTCACACCTCTAGTATATAAATTTAAGGTCACACCTCTGCACATAGTTTGATATACTAGATAGAGATGGTGCAGAGTATGCTAAGAGCAGATACAAACTAGTCCACACCCCAAAATATTCACAGGGGTACAGAGTCATCTCATAAATATAAGTATAAAATTCTTGTGAAAGTAGGAGGGGACTGCGTAGCTTTTCTGAGACAATTTTCAAAGTGACTCAAGGCACAGAATGGACACCATTGTGAACACACACGTTCTAGACTCTGTGCCTCGAAGACGGCTCATCAGCGATCTGGCTTCATGCCTGTTATGAAACTTCAGGCACCGAATGAGATTCTGCTTCTTAGCCAAAAAAACCCACAGGACCTGCAAGCATCGTGTAGATAATTACTCCAAAATATGGACATACAAATACGAGCCCTTTACTTTAAGAAGCAAACACAGAAGAGAGGTGTAAATTCAAAAGCGTGGAAATGCTTCCATTTTGGATAATTCAGTTAAGAATCTACACAAGTTTGTTCCCAGAAGCTAATGCTAAGGAAAATGAATTCTAAAAATTAACATGCTTTCAATTGTTCAAATTTCACTATTTATATGAGAACCTAGAGAGACCAATGATGTCCAGCAGCTAAAGACTCTGTGATATAGTGCACTTTACCAGCGTTTGTCCAGGTCTGTTTAATACACGCACAAGGAAGATACGCTCACTCCATAACATCTCATAGAGAAGCAAGGAAAGAGTCGATACGGAAGCTGCAGAAGGGGACAGAGGTTTCAGAATGTCCTTCTCAGGGACTTCCCCTTCAGCGTCATCAGAAAGCAGGCACTTCTCACACCCCCGAAGCTTTGCCCTGCGTGTGGCGTTTTGTTCTCAAACCCGCTAATGTCAATGCCTGTTTGGCCACTGGCGTCCTCGTTTCCATTAGATCCATGGGTCCCGTGAGTATCGTTAGTCTCGGAAATTCTATTTTAGGCCAACGCTGTACTGGCAGCTTTATGCAGATCGGACACTTTGTCGCATAGTTCATAAGCTGCTATGCTCTTTCGTCCTCTAAGAAGTCCAATAGCGTCTCCTTTTTTTGTTATGGTTCAGAACTTTACTCGGCTATGTATTTCCACCCACTCTAACTGACCCTTCTTCGTTGGCGTAATTTTCCTCTTATTCGATGGTCTGGCTTACCTATTTCACACCAATTCCCCTTCTCTAGCTCTAAACTGCTGAGGTCGGGATTATAACGGAAGAGGCGCAGTGCCCGCTGCCAATTGTAACGCCACTGTGCATCACAACCACAGCGTCCGTATTTGCCCCCAGCGGGCCCTTCGCTCTGTTCTGGTGACAATTTAGGAGATGTCAGTAAAAGGGTGTTAATCTTGGCAAGTCCACCACTGTGAGAGTCACACTCCAGGCCCCCAGCCCCCAAAACGCTTCAAACGCATAGTGATGACTTCAGAGCTTTTGTCGAACAAACGGCTTTATTTGGCTTCAGTGTGATGACGGCAATTTTCACAGAAATTTTTATCTTCCCCTACAGCCCTCTCCACTGAAGCAAGTCTCGAAATTGCCCATCTCAGGGTCTTCATCTCTTTTTCTGAGTAGGACTCCCTCCTACTCGGGAAAGTCCATCTTCCTGTTCTGGGACACTGCTGTCTGACAACCCTCCCTTCTTTCTGCTGGACTTTCACATTCTGAGCAACGGGTCCCTAATCCCCGCTGACCTGGGAGTCAGTTCCCCACAGCTCAGAACCAATCTACTCCACACCTCTCTACGGGCTTAACTCCATGAACGTTGACGGGCCCGACACAGTTCCCTGGAGCCCCAGGTCCGCCACCTTAGTTGTGTTTGCGCTGTCACGCTCCCCAAGTCCTGTTCAAGAGCACATCCCTTTTCTTGAGGTTGTCCTCTGGATCCTTGGCGTGTTGCTACTTTCCCCAGACCACAGAATTTAGAAAGAATGTGGGGCTGCTTAGTTGCAGACTTTAACCAATTCATTTTCACTCTTGACTTCTTTGGTGAGAGAGGGTCCTGCACAGTCACGTTCAGAAACGCACTGGGGATTATCAGGGGAGAAGCTGATCCATTAATTTGGGTATCGGCTGATGGAGTTAGTCTCTGGTTCTCCCCTGATGAAGAGAAGAAGAAATGGGCTGAAGCAGGTGTCAGGACTTGGTTCTCTTTGGCAATTTGTGTTAGGGAAAAATTGCCAGGGTTTTTATGTTTTGGGGGATAAGCTTTAGAAAAGAACCCCCACCCCCCGCACCCAGAGCTGTGGTCCACAGCTGTGTCGGGGGGCCTGCTGCAGCCTGGGAGCTCACTCACACCCCATTTGTGTTCAGAACATGACGAATACGGTGGTGAGGACCACGCTGAGGAACGACCTGTCCCCAGAGGGCATCATCCACCACCTGAAGATCCTGAGCCCCATCCACTGTGCCTTCCAGAATGACCTCTTGACCTCATCAGGCTACACCCCAGAGTGGGGGTGAGTGAGAAGCCTCTCTCCATCTCTCCAGCTCGGGTTCCTCTCTAGAACCTTCACTCTGGGGGTTCTTTAGGGTTTCGATCACTCAAGGACACTTTCGAGAGACTGAATATACAAATTGACAAGGACTCAATTAACAACCGCCAATATCCCTAATTTTCACCCCTGCTTCTAATTTAGGACCAACCAGAAAAAGCCAGCTGTGCTCCCTAACCAATCACGCAGGACACCCCGCTTCTAGTGAGCCGCCGGGGGTGTCCCCATGGCGACGCCTCCATCAGGGTGCACCTGAGCCTCCCTTTTCCACTGTGAAGATGCCCCCTCCCCTGCCCGCCTTTGAGTCCCCACCAAGCGCACAAGCGACAGGGCTGCCCCCCACTACAGCCAGCTGGGAGTAAACAGCTCTGCCCTTTCTCCCGTGGGGCAGGGGGTCTTCCTTTATTTCCACACTGCCTTGGAGTTGCTTTGAGGGGAGGAACAGGAACACGAGGGGTCACAGAAGCAACCTCCCTGCACCCCGCTCCTCTTGCAGGGTTTACACCATCATCGAGGACCTCCACGGAGCTGGAAACTTTGTCACCGAAATGCAATTGTTCATCGGAGACTCTCCGATCCCTCAAAATTATAGCGTGTCTGCCAGCGACGACGTCAAGATCGAAGTGGGGCTCTACAAACAGAAGAGCGACCTCAAGGTGGTCCTGACCGAGTGCTGGGCCACGCCGTCCAGCAACGCCAGGGACCCCATCATGTTTGGCTTCATCAACAACAGGTAAGGGCTCTGCTGGGCGCTGGGCACTGCTGTTCCCCTTGCTGGGCAGCCTGCTCTGGGCTTCTGACTCGCAGACCCACATGGATGTGGACCTGGGGTTCAGGTAACACCCCCAGGGGACTCTCCTTTTGGGAATGGGAGAGCTGGCCTCCTTGCCTCCCAAGGAGCTCCGTGTGCTGTCAGATATATTGTAAGGAAACTCATTCGGGAAGAAGGATGGGAGGCCGGTTTACAGCTGGTGAGCCCCCTTCCCTCTCTTCCCAGCTGCCCCATCCCCAATACGCACACGGACGTGATCGAGAACGGGAACTCCACAAAGGCCCAGTTTAAGCTGAAAATCTTCTCCTTCGTTAACAACGCCATTGTCTATCTGCACTGCAAGCTGCGCATTTGCATGGAGTCCCCTGGAACCACGTGCAAAATAGTAGGTGTTTGGTGTTCAAAATAGTAGGTGTTTGGTGTTCTAAACTTCGATTTGGGTTCACGTTCCTTGTCGCTAAGAGGGCGGTTGCTCCTTTATCAGAAGCCCGCAGCTTGGGCCGCTCGGGGGCCCAGTCTCTGGGAGGAGGCACTGGCCCTGCAGACTTGGTCCCTAAAAGACATGGAATGAGGTTTTGACAGCAGACAGCCCCTGAGCAGAGGACGGATATAGTCGGATGGCTGACCTAAGTCCTTCTTGAGGCTGTCCCGTCCACTGGCCGTCACATGGCCTTGCCATGATGCTCAAGAGGTGATTTAACGCATATTTAGGTGGAAGAATGTTACCTTAATTTAATATTATGTTTTAGCAACATCGATGGAACACTGCTGAATCCCGGCCACTGTGATATTTAACAAAGCTTTTTTTCTTTCCCGTGTTCGTCGTTCATCGTGGGATCGTGAATAATTTTGCATTCTCATTTCCTTGAATTTGAAACGTGCTTTGCAGTCCTGAGGTTTGAAAGCTGTTCTTCAAACCACGGACAAGTATGTGAAGTGACTGTCGTCACATGTTGTCTGTGGCCGAGGACGCTGGCGAGAGCTCTGCTGGCCTCTGGTTCCTACGGCACATTTCTCTCTCCTTTCGGGGATGGGCTTTTCCTGTCCTGCCAGACTCCTCGGTTTTCCTGGTGACCAGCCTCTGAGTGTCAGTAGGACAAGCAAAGGAGAGGAGGCCCCCCGACCGCCGATTTTGTTGATGTCACTTTTTCTCAAAGAGTAGGTCTTCTGGAACAACGGGACAAAAGGACCACAGACTCCCAGTGACTGCCGGCTAAGTGTGCACGTGGACCTGAACCTGGTCCCATGGGACCCTCAGAAATGCTAGGAGGGTTAACAGCCACAAGAAACTCTGCATGGAGCTGCCAGGCCCCGATTCCTTGCAACATGGCTTTGCGTGTTTCTTTCCACGTTCCTTTAGGAGGGGTATCGTATGGTTTCCCGGGGCTGCTGTAACAAAGGGCCACGGACCAGGTGGCTTACACAACAGGAGTTTATTCTCTCAGTTCTGGAGGCTGGAAGTCCAAGATCAGGGTGTCAGCAGAGTTGGCCCCTTCTGAGAGCTGGGAGGGAGAATCTGCTCCAGGCCCCTCTCCTCGGCTCATAGATGGCCATCTTCTCCCTATGTGTCCTCACATCATCTTCCCTCTGCGCATGTCTGCGTCTGTGTTCAAATGTCCCCTTTGTAAAGGACACAGTCCTACTGGATTAGAACCCACCCTAATGACCTCATCTTAACTCGATCATCTGCAATGACCCTATCTCCAGAGAAGGTCACATCCATAGGGCCTTCACCATCTTTTTGGTGGGACAGAATTAACCCAGAGCAGGTATGTAGGAAGCAGATTCCATCATGTCCCTGAACCTTTCTGTAAAGCAAAGGGGTTGAAAGGAGCAAACGGCAGCAGTGGGCTGTGGAGAACGCAGGTGACTCTGAGCTGTGCCTGAGATGTGACCCCTGAATGGCCACGGGGCCAGAGCCAGCAGCTAGAGATGGCTCAAGGGGCTGCCACATCTCACTGCTCTTGTGAACCTCACTTCCTGCAACCCTCCTGCCGCCCGGCCCTCCCTCCGCCTCCTGGGCCGTCCCGCCTGCGCAGAGCCCTGTGGTCCTGCCCCTCCAGCCCTCCTTCTCCCCCCGTCGGAGCTCATGCAAGTGGATAACTCGTAGGACTCAGAATAGCATCCCTGATAGGAGCGCATTTCTCATAAAGATTGTCCAACTAATGTGAAGTTTCTCTCCTTTCAAAACAACAGACTTGCAACGATTTTCGGTCGCTGAGAAGCGCTGAGTCATCTGGGACACACCTGATGTCCTGGGGACCCCTCATTCGTACTACAGGTGAGTTGGTGACGTGATTTAGACAACTAAGGAAGAGATGCAACCAATTCCATTTTGCCAGCATGTGAACCCAGAAGCCACACAGAACCCTAAGGAGTTTCCTACGAGACTCGTAGGAGTAGAAATATTGTTAGTTAACACTCGTTGAGAGCCCCGACTTTCCAGCATTGCATTAGGTTTTTGACACACAGAATGTGATTTGCTGCTCCCAGCAGCCCTGTGAAGTAGGACCTGTGGTCATCCCCGTGTTGCACATGAAAAGGCCGAGGCTTCAGCAAGTCAGCACATGTTTAAATAACTCAATATCTGGGCTGCGTCATATGAAGCCAGTCAAGGTTCCTGACACTGGATAAACACCTTGAGTGGGTTGTTACGAGGAAGGAAGTCAGGCCCTAGCCAGGTCAAATACCGTATGTGCATGCGTGTGCATGTGTGGGCCAGCGTGCATGCATGCGCCAGCGTGCACACACACGAGAAAGCAGTTTTATTCTGGGCTCGGCTAAATGAGCAGATGCAAAAAATGGTGTTGCTGTTCTCGCTCAGTATTAAACTTCCATCACCCAATTACGCTTCATGTATTTTCAAAGCTCGCTATCAATTTTCCGGGAAAACATCTGATTTTCTTTGAAATCTATCCAATTGTTTTGGTAAAAACAATGGTTTGGGGAAATTGTGTCTTCTGGGTATTAAGACAGAAAGTGCTAGCTGTACCCCAATATCTGTCTTCCTCTCCTTCCATCGTGATAGAACCCCCAGTTTTGAGCTGGCACCTGGCCGCTGGGAGTAAAAACTAATTCCCAACAAACCTGGCAGCTAAGTGTGGCCGTATGAGTAAGTTCCGGCCAACGAGATGCAAATGAGAATGTCAAGGAGCAACTTTGTAAGCAGTGCCCTCCTTAAAGGCATCTGGTGCCCATCCTCTGCCCGTTTCTTCTTTGTCATTTTCCCCGTCCTGCTGTCTGACGTGCAGGGGAGATGGCTGCAGCCTGCCGCCATCTTGGGCCTTGAGGACCGTGGTCCAGGAGCTGGAAGGAGCCCAATTCCGAGGACGCAGTGGAGCAAAGCTGCCGGGCCAGGCCCGGGCTCTGACTGCCACTCTTTATGCCACAAAGAAAGACACTCCCATTTTCTTTGTCACTGCTATTTTGTGTTTTTCTCTTTCTTGTAGCTAAACCTAATCCTAGTTGATTTTCCTTTTTTGGATGTTTTTCTTCCTACCTTTGATGGCCCTCTGTATTTTCCTGTACAAGAACTTCTGGGTTTGGGATGCGGGCTATGAGCTGGGATGTGGGTGCTGATCAGGACTGGGGAAGGAAGCTGGGAAGCAGGAGTGTGGAGGGCTCCTTGGCCACTGATTTTCAACTGCCGGTTCTCATCCAAACGTTTGGGAATTTAAAAAGTCACAGGTCCCAGGCCATGCCACGCCTACCGACTCAGAGTCTCTGGAGCTGGGTTCTAGGTGCTGGTGTGGGCACTGGTCCTCAGGAGACTGCTGGCCTCAGTCCTAGGACAACACGCTTTCCCTGCCACCTCCATTTTTCTTAAATTGCTGAGGAGAACTTGACCTGGGGCCCTAATATGAAATAGAATAGATGTGAATTGCATTCTCATTTATAGAAATGGAACCTTCTATTTGTTCATAGATATTAGAGATAATGTCAAACCAGAGTGGAAGAAGCACTGGACTCAGAATTAGGACACCTGAGTTTGAATGTAGGATCTCATCCTTATAAGCTGTGTGGTCTTGGAAAAATTTACTGACTCTTCTGAGCCCTATCCATCCATCCATCCACCATTCCTCCATACATCCACTCATCTCTCCATTCTTCCACCCCGCTACCCATCCATCCATCCATCCATCCACACAGCCATCATTCCTCCATCCACCCACTCATCCGTCCATCCACCCACCCACTCACTTATTCATTATTTCATCTGTCTACGATGTCAAGCACTCTGCTTTTTCTCTGCAACATGGGAGTTATAACAACTGCCCTGCATACCTTACAAGGTTGTCATGAATGTCCAATGAGTTTACAGTAAACGAAAATCCTTGCAAGGCTAAGATTTGTGATGCTGGAACTAGGCTGCCTACATTCAAAACCTGGTTCTGACTTTGGGTCTGCTACATTGTGCCTCATTTCCCTCAACTGCAAAATAATAATAATAATTCCTACTTCCTACAGTGCCTTGTCCATGGAAACGACTGGATATGTGTTAGCTGTTATCCTTTGTAACTGGCAGAGCACTATGCTAACGGAGCCGTTGTAGAGAACACCAAATATATTAAGGATATGGATGGTCGGACTCGATAACAGGGTTATAATTATTCATTTTGTTCATCATTCACTCTCATTGTGTTCTTAGCTTTGGTTTGTTCCATAGATGTGTCATACAAAAATACAGAAAAATCATTTGGAAACATGGAATCTCCCAGTTGTTGGGGACTTGACTATATTTTAGTAGTGTATGTTAAAGGAAATACTGTTGGAGACTGCAGAGGGGGAAGAGGCTGGCAGACAAGTCCCTTCAGGATCTCGTCTCTGCCCCCTCCCACCGCGCACCCACGCTCTGCCTCCTCCCACAATGTATCTACGCTCCACCCCCTGCCGTGGTGCAGCCGTGACCCGCCCTCTGCCACTGTCCACCCACACTCTGTCCCCCGCCACCGTTCATGCATGCTCTGCCCCCTCCCACCTTTCACCCACGCTCCGCCCCCTGCCATCACATCGCCTCCACTTCAGGGAAGAGCGAGAGCCCTCAGAGATTTCAGGGAATGGTCCAAGCTCCCGCAGCTGATACCTGGACAGGCCGGGCCTCTCAGAGCAGTTCTGGGCTTTCCCTAATCCCCTTCCTGTGTCTCTACGGGCTACACTCGCTTGGTTTTCAGGTTCAGTCCACTCCAGCCCTCACACCGCCTGCGTTAGTTTTCTGGGGCTGGGGACACAGGAAACTAAGTACCACAGCCTGGTGGCTTAAGATGCCAGGATGCACTCCCTCACGATCTGGAAGCCGGAGGTCCAAGATCAGAGCTCCCGCAGGGCTGGTTCCTTCTGAGGCTGCCAGGGAGTATCTGGCCCATCCTCTCGCTCCCCGCTTCTGGTGGCTGCTGCCCTGGTGTCCTTGGTTTGCAGCTGCATCACTCCGGTCTCTGCCCCTGTCATCTCACGGCTGTCTTCTTATAAGGACACCAGTCATATTGGACTAGGGGCCTCTCCTGCTTCAGTATGACCTCATCTTAATCTAATTAATTACATGAGCAATGGCCCTATTTCCAAATGAGGTCACATTCTGTGGTGCTGGAGGTGAGGACTTCAACAAACCGTTTTGGGAGACGGGGGGCACAATTCAGCCCATAACACTGTGTATCTGCAATTTTAAGGAAATTTAGTATCAATCCATTTGGTAGCATCTTTGTGCCACCAACAAATTGTACATCGGCATCATAATTTTCACATTTAATTTTTGGAAATCTTCCATGGCCACTTGCTTTACTAGATAACTCATTTCTCACTAGAGTTTCTTGTGTGAAGAGTTAGAGACAGTCTGAGGCCAATGTCCATGAGATGCTCAAATGTCCCAGAAGGAAGGGTCTGGAACAATTATTGGGGCCGCTCAGAAGTGAGGAGCCTGGGGGGTGCCCAGATGGCAGCTGAGCTGGGACTCAGACCCCTGGAAGGGGCCATTGCCCTGCTCCTGGGTTATACCTGCACTAGCAGGTCCTCTGTCACATCTCACAGGCTGTGTCCTCTTCACAAAAGCAGTGACAGGTCAACATCTTTGCAAAAGGACTATGTGTGCATCCCCCCAGGTGATCATGGCCACCGCCCCGCGTGTGGGTACAGCCTGCTCCAGCTATCCTGGAGGAGGGCCAGTTGATTTTCATTTAAACTTCTGACCCATCATGGACTGACAGGTGGTCTGACTGTGCATGACCTGCACACAGTTCATGCCACATGAGCGGTCTCCCCTGGACAGGTAGATATGCTTGCTGTTCAAGGAGACACCCCCACTGATGGTTCGGGTCATGTGGGGACCCACGCTCAGTCCCCATTTGTGACTAAGGCACCAGGACCGGTAACTGTTCCTGAACCAGTCAGTGGACAGCACTGGCCTGTGGACCCCACTCGGCAGTCCTGAGACAGTGGGTCAGTTAGGAGCAGTTGGCTGCAGGTAACAGAGACTCAGCTGGAGAGACGGCGACCAAACGGGTTCATTTGTCCCAGAAGCTGGCGGTCCCCGGCTGGCTGTGGGCTGCACTGTGCCGGGGAGGGGCGGACTCTTCTGTCTTTCTGCTTCAGCATCCTCAGTGGGGGCAGCCCCGCTTGTGCTCACAAGATGTCGGCTCACCTGAGGCACAGGAGGAGAGGACGGGCTGCTACAGCGCCCCCCGGAGGCTGGATTTGGGGCCAGTCGTGAAGGAGTTGTCAGGGAGGCTGGCTGCCCAGAGTCTGGGGGCCTCGGGTTCCTTGGGAGGCTGTGGCTGCTCCAGTGTCCCCACCCCAGTGTGTCCCTCTGGAGGAAGGGGCTGCCAGGTCCTAGTCGGCTCGCTGTCCAGGCAGCCCGGAGGGAGCCCCCGGTGGCCTGTTCGCTGGACCGCTCAGCTGACTGCCACGCCCCAGGAGACCCAGAGCTGCATCTACTTTGTGCAACTGCCTGGAGAAACAGGATCTTGAGCGCCCCTTGTGGCCCAGGCAGGCTCTGTCCTAACCAGACCTTCCTGATAAGCGGAGGTGGACACCCTGAGCTGCAGGGAGACGGGAGGGAGACGCGCGTGCTGCAGGATGTGCCTCGCCTCCTGCTCAGATGCCCCGCGGTGTGTCACGCTCACACACGCTGTGCTCTGCGGCACCGCCTTCTTCACGGGGGTGCACAGGTCTCCCTCCTGGGGCATGGGGGCTGACTGGTGGCCTCCTTTCTCAGGCAGCCCGGTTTTCGCCTGCGGGAAATTGAGGTGAAATTCACCTAACACAAGTTCACTATTTAAAAATAAACAATTTGGTGGCATTTAGCACGTCCACAATGTTGTACAACCACCCCAGCCCTGAAACTGCCGGTCTGCTTTCTGTCTCTGGTTTTTCCTTTTCTGGATAGTTCTATAAACAGGATCATGCTATGTGTGGTCCCATGTGCTGGCTTCTTTCACTCAGCATGATGTTTTCAAGGTTCCTCTGTGTCATAGTGTACATCAGAACTCCGATCCTTTCTATGGCTGAGTAATACTCCATTGTAGTCATAAACCACCATTTGTTTATCCACCATCCGCTGATGCACTCTCGAGTTGCTTCCTTCCATCTTTTGGCTGTTGTGAATAGTACTGCTATGAACATGGTGTACATGTATTTATTTGAGTCCATACTTCCAACTCTTGGGTACACACCGTCCTGTGTTTTTATTGCCCTCCCCGGGTCCTCTGTGGTGTAGATCATACGGGCCCAGGGTATCTTCACGAGGGGAGTCCGGCTGGCTCCCCGCCTCCCCCCGAGGGCCTGTTGCTCACACACGGCCTCCCTCTCTTGGCCAGAATGCTGGGCAGGCTGAGCTGTCCTGGCTGCTGCCTCATCACCTACGGGAACCCACAGGTACACAGGCACACCCGCGGGGCCTCACCGCGGGGATCAATCACATCCAGGTAACAGTGTTATGGAGCTGCCATCTGTGGAGAGCTTGCTGTACAGCAGGCTCTGTCCTGAGCCCTCCGTTCTGCCCTCACAACAATGTCCCCGTGCTGGGACCACAGGCCGTCCCAGGCCCACGGAGACGCGTTCCTCCTGGTCTGGGCAGACCTCCCACCTTGCCCCTGTCTCGTCCCCTGCAGGTGAGTCTCCAGGTGTGGAACCAGGCCTGGGAGCTGGGTACCTGGTCCTCATCGTGGTGGCCGTCTTTGCCTTGGTGACGGGGGCAGCCGCCCTGCTAGTCGTGCGCTACCAGAGGATGACCGGCAAGTACAACTTCAGGACCCAGTCGGACAACTTCAGCTACCAGGTGTTCTCTGAATAGGAGGGCCCGCTGCGTGAAGGTGGGTGAGGAGCGAGATGCATCTGATGCGCGTGTCGCACCTTTGCCACCGATGGTGACGGCACAGTGTGCCTGAGGCTCTGGCAAAGGGCAGATTTGCGGGCGTCAGCATTCTGGACCCCCTGGTGGAGATGCATCCTCCCCTCCTGGAAATCGACAGACAAGGAGCAATGGGAGAGGGGACATGGATGATTAGTGGGTTAGTGACAGGGTTCTCTCTATTTACACAACCATGGGCCCCAGGGGACCAGTGGCAGTGCAGCAGGGCTGAGAGCAGAGCCCAGGCGCCCCCTCACATCCCAGATCTGCCCCCTACTTGTGGGCGGTCCTGGGTAGGCCCTGAGCCCCTGGGACCTCAGTTTCCTTTGTAAGAGGGGTGTGTGACCACCGCACAGAGAGGAAGCGCACGGAGGGCCCTGACACAGCACCTGGCACCTTCAGTGCGGAATCATCCCCATGATCATTCTGGGTCCCCTGCCCCCGCCACCAATCACTGGTGTCCCGCGCGCTGTAATGGGCACAGGTCACCGCCCTGCTCTACCCAGAGCCTGTGATTTTCAATATTCGACCTTCGAGTGTGAAGACATTCCTCTGAAGGGGCACGTGGGCTGCTTCCCGGGCCTGAGCATAGGTTACCACGGACGTGCAGAGTGCAGCGTTGCTCATAGAAACCTGACAGTGCGGTGGGAAATGCCAAGATGGTTGTTTTTGTAAAGGTTTGAGGTTTAAAAGAAGGAGGAAAGAAATGATCATGGGCCACATGGGGCAGCTTTCGTAATTGCTGCCTCCAAACGCTGTCAGAGGGGGTCAGGGAGTAACAGAGCAGCCTGAGATCCCATCTGGGCCCCAGGCTGCATGGAGGCATCCTGGGCTCCGCCCCTCACCTCCACCCTCCCCTGAGCTTCTTGCTTCCTCCTCTGTGCCTCCCACCTGCTAAGAAGTTCCCTCACCTGCCCACCGTGGTTCCCAGTCCTCTGTGCCCTCTGGGAGATGCTGCCTTTTAATTTCGGGCACAATCTCTCACTATCCAGCAGCGTAGAAGGCTGCCCTCAGGGTTGGGGGTAACCCTTCACTACCCATACTCCCGCAGGTTTTTCCACATGAACATCTCCTTTCCTGCTTGTAAACTGACCCAGACGACCGCCTTCCCCATGCAAGTAGTCATGAATCGAGCTCAGTTCTTAATTCATCAAGCACTGACGGGAGCTGCCTCTGTCCCACATCCAGAGCTCAGATGAGCCCCAGAGATGATGGAAACACAGCCTCTGCCTGCCCCCAGGAGGTCTGTCGTCTGTGTACGTCCCAGAGAAGCAACGTCCCCAGGCGGGTGAGAGGAGCTGTTGGAGAAGTGGGCAGTGTGCTGGGGATGCCCAGAGCTCCAGACATGGGGATCTTCAAACCAAGCACAGATGCGGCTCTGCCATTGCCCAAATCACTGCCACCACCCCAGAGCTCCCAGACCCTTTGCCATCCTAACTGGTCCAAGTGGCCCTTTCTCATCCATCCATCCACCCACTTACCCATCCATGCACCCAGCCATCCATCCATCCATCCTTCCATCCTTCCATCCATCCATCCACCCACCCATCTATCTATCCATTCATTCATTTGACACTCTTTGTCAAATAGATAATATTTCATATTTTCAAAGATATTTGACAGTGCACATGAAGTTCCTTTAAAAATAAGTCAGTCATTAAATATATTGTTAATGTTATTTTCAGGAGACATGTATACTCTTTAACTTTTCTCCTGCATTACCAGGATATTGTTTTTATTTACACAGCAGTGACTCAAAAGGCACTTGATTAATATGAAAATCTTTATGAAAAGTAGAAATAACATAATATATAGAAAGATATATAAATCACTATTTTATATTTTTCCAAACATTTTTACAGCCATTGAAAAAATAATCTTACCAGGGAGAGTGCTAGTTACCCGTTACACAATGGGAAACCAGAGAAGGAATGGCTGAGCTATTTGTGTAAAGTCACAAAATGAATTAATGAGGAAATGAGTCTAGAACCTAATATTTTAGTCTAGAATTTTCTCCATCACACCATGCTAACGGATAATGCTTTTCACTTTATTTAAAACAAATTGAATTGCATTTGACAGCTAACACCTGAAAGTATAGTCTTTTTCCTTAATGAACTTAGAATTATAATATGGTCTTAATTTTTAATTCATAAGATTAGCTTGTTGAATAAAGTTAATTGCCACTAATACAGAGCATTTGGGAAATGTGAGTATTTTGATTTATTGGATATCCTCAGAGTCAGTAAAGAATTACAATATGTAGTGCTGTGGATAACCGATTGAACAAGTAGAATAAACTGCATATGACGTTGAAACTTGACTGTGCTGGCTGCCCTGCTTGGTTCAGTTCTCATCACATGTGCCCCCAGCATCCACTGACGGCGGGGTGCTGTGCTGTGCATCCTGGGCAGACCAAGACCGCGTCTCTGGCTCTTCTTGAGCTGCGTCCCTTTGTTCTGACATCAGCTCAAGACCTTTCCTGAAGAAGAGACAATAACCACTCACTAAACCCAGGTTCTGAGCCCCATGACTGTGCGGCTCTTTGGGATTGAGATCAAGTAGTTGACATACATTTTAAAACGTCATCTCTAAAACCTCATCTACGGTTTTCATGTAACCTCCATGAATACTGCGTCCATTCATTTGTGTTTTCTGTAATAATGAAAATTTGGTCTCCCCTCTTCTTCCTCCCCTACCCCAGTCTCTTCTGTGACAAATATTTCCTGAGCACACAGCATGCACCTGGCCCTGGGTTCAGTGCCACTGATGAAATGGGGAGCAAGGTAGCCTGAGCCCTGCCCTTGTAGAGCACGTGATCTTGTGGGCAGAGAGACATTCAGATCAATAGATGATGGGGGCCATGATGAGTGCTGAGAGGGACAAGCGCTATGTGCTCTGAGGTACTCCTGACCTGTTCCATCCATCCACTCATCTAACCATCCACCCATTCTCCTCTCCACACACCCACCCATCTACTCGACCATCCATCCATCCATCTGCTCACCCATTCATCCAGCCAGCCAGTCATCCATCCATCCATCCACTCATCCAGCCATCCATCCACTCAACCATCCATCCACCCATCCATCCATCCATCCACCCAAGCATCTCTCC